>NC_068360.1:45704909-45864357 GCF_020536995.1 Dreissena polymorpha
TAGCCCCGTACGCCAAAGAAAACGGACTGGACACACGCGACGTGGCCCTTTTGGTTACTGTCTTCAATTCAGTAGACCTCGTAGCGCGAATAGCCACCGCGTTCATCTCGGACAGCAAGTTCGCGCGGCGGTCTACCATGGTTGCGGTGGCAGCTATGGTTCTTGCCCTGGCGTCGCATATGTTGCGTTGGTTTCGTTCGTTCAGCGCTTTGATGGCGTTTGCGGTGTTACTGGGACTAGTCAACGGCGTGTACTTCTCGCTCTACGCTGTGATCATCGTGGACTATATGTCTATAGAGCGACTCAAGAGTGTCCTCGGCATCAATGCGCTAGTACATGGATCATCCGTAGCACTCACGTTTTATTTAGTTGGTAGGTAATCGAGGAATGTGCTCTTTAAAAACAAAATCAGATAGTTATATGAGCGTAACGCCGCGCCCTTTCCAATCCAGAGATTTCATGATTTCATTTAAAAGCACTCTATGCACAAACTGTATTTCTAATAAAACTATTGTTCTGAGCGAATGTGTTATCGACCTAATATTCTTTTAATAGTTTAATGATGACAAATATGAAAAAAGATAGCACATCATTATTAACATTTCTCACCCAGATTACAAATTGTTGCGGCATTTCATCGAAAAGTCTGCAACTTTAATCAGTCGATGTTATTGTCAGTGCCGTGGTCGTAGTAAGAACTTGACTCGATGATCAATCCTGGTTTCAGGTCTGCTGCGTGACTTCACCGGTTCCTACGTGTATTCCTATCACTTCTGGGAACCATGTCGCTGCTAGGTGGAGTTATCATGTACTGTCTACAGTTCATAGGTGAGAACCAGGGTGCCATGGATACGGAAACCGTAGCGAAAAAGCCATCTGACAGATAATTAACTTTTACAGTGTATTACATGTACAAGAACTATGCCGTTAGTTTTGTGTATTTTTTTAGATGTAATCTTTATTTTGTTTATCCATTTTGGAAACTATTTTTATTACGTAAGAAGATGATGAAGCACGCCAAATGGCATTGTACACCATCTGTTAATAACGGAGTTATGGCCCTTTGTATCTTGAAAAATGCTTATTTTAGTGTCAAATATAACACTTTTGTGTCTAGAAGCATATTGGCGGGGGATATCAATTCAACGAATTTGCGTGTTACTTCTGTTTATATGGAATCATATTTTCGTATTTTGTAGATTTCTGTCATGGTATGGACTGATTTAGTTTCATTGTTTATGATTCTACGTGTTTAAATGTTCTGTAATGTATTGCACTTTGAGGCCAGGTTTTATTACATTGAAAGTCTCAGTTCGGAATTGAATATTAGTTTATGTGTCAAATTCTATACTTGCTGTAGACTCTATTTTGAATTATGTTGAATTGAATTATGTATGGAACGGCGATATTTTATATTGATCTAGTTGAGTGATAAATGTCCATTTGTGAATTCGTATGTTTTTTTCGTGCTGGCATTGTGATGATTATTTACCGCAATTATAGACACATTTTTGTATATGCTAAGAGTGTTTTTATATATTCGAATTTGTGTTATTTTCTCTTGAACAGAATCGCTCTCTAATTTCAGATATGATTCAACATTTACCCATCCCTATAGAAATACACATATGAATCACTGCAAAAAAAAATTCCGTTAAAATAGTTATATAGCGCGAATTGTTTTCATGTACACTAAAGCGTGAACGACTTCAGAGGCCACTCAGCCCAGAATGTATTACGTAAACAAGTAAAGTGCATGGCAACTTAACACTGCAGACATGCTGTGTCAGCCAGACAGTATACCTCAGTTCGTGCATGCGTCAGAAATACTGAAACATACATTGTCGGAAACGTTGATAAAAATATGCATGCACAATGAGTAATCTGTTGCGTTATTTCGGATTGCTTCACATACATTCATGCATTTGAATATCTCAATATTAACTTTTTAATTTATTTTTCGAATTCTTACCTTTGTAAGAGGCCCTTTTTTTTTAATTAAGATGTGTTCTGACTATGATTGGGTGCGATTTACATATTCAAAAGCTTGCCGGGTTCTTTTCTATGCGAGTTACAAGAGATTCTTTAACCGTACACACTATTAGAGTTATATGATTATACTAAGACACTTAAACACGTTTTCAAAATGACTTAGTAAAAACCGGTAAATCGCCGGTATTTGTTGGCATCAAATATGCAACATTGCGTTCTTGTGTAGATTACCATTGAACACAGGTATGATATGGCCTCTACGTAGAGATGAGACATTGTACAGGGACATGTGTGATATGGCCTCTACGTAGAGATGAGACATTGTACAGGGACATGTGTGATATGGCCTCTACGTAGAGATGAGACATTGTACAGGGACATGTGTGATATGGCCTCTACGTAGAGATGAGACATTGTACAGGGACATGTGTGATATGGCCTCTACGTAGAGATGAGACATTGTACAGGGACATGTGTGATATGGCCTCTACGTAGAGATGAGACATTGTACAGGGACATGTGTGATATGGCCTCTACGTAGAGATGAGGACATTGTACAGGGACATGTGTGATATGGCCTCTACGTAGAGATGAGACATTGTACAGGGACATGTATGATATGGCCTCTACGTAGAGATGAGACATGTACAGGGACATGTGTGATATGGCCTCTACGTAGAGATGAGACCTCGTACAGCAGGTATGATATGGCCTCTACGTAGAGATGAGACATCGTACAGGGACATGTATGATATGGCCTCTACGTAGAGATGAGACATCGTACAGCATGTATGATATGGCCTCTACGTAGAGATGAGACATCGTACAGGGACATGTATGATATGGCCTCAACGTAGAGATGAGACATCGTACAGGGACATGTATGATATGGCCTCAACGTAGAGATGAGACATCGTACAGGGACATGTATGATATGGCCTCAACGTAGAGATGAGACATCGTACAGCATGTATGATATGGCCTCTACGTAGAGATGAGACATCGTACAGGGACATGTATGATATGGCCTCAACGTAGAGATGAGACATCGTACAGGGACATGTATGATATGGCCTCTACGTTGAGATGAGACATCGTACAGCATGTATGATATGGCCTCTATGTAGAGATGAGACATCGTACAGCATGTATGATATGGCCTCTACGTAGAGATGAGACATCGTACAGCATGTATGATATGGCCTCTACGTAGAGATGAGACATCGTACAGCATGTATGATATGGCCTCTACGTAGAGATGAGACATCGTACAGGGACATGTATGATATGGCCTCAACGTAGAGATGAGACATCGTACAGGGACATGTATGATATGGCCTCTACGTAGAGATGAGACATCGTACAGCATGTATGATATGGCCTCTACGTAGAGATGAGACATCGTACAGGGACATGTATGATATGGCCTCAACGTAGAGATGAGACATCGTACAGGGACATGTATGATTTGGCCTCTACGTAGAGATGAGACATCGTACAGCATGTATGATATGGCCTCTACGTAGAGATGAGACATCGTACAGCATGTATGATATGGCCTCTACGTAGAGATGAGACATCGTACAGGGAAATGTATGATATGGCCTATACGTAGAGATGAGACATCGTACAGCATGTATGATATGGCCTCTACGTAGAGATGAGACATCGTACAGCAGGTATGATATGGCCTCTACGTAGAGATGAGACATCGTACAGGGACATGTATGATATGGCCTCTACGTAGAGATGAGACTTCGTACAGGGACATGTATGATATGGCCTCAACGTAGAGATGAGACATCGTACAGGGACATGTATGATATGGCCTCTACGTAGAGATGAGACATCGTACAGCATGTATGATATGGCCTCTACGTAGAGATGAGACATCGTACAGGGACATGTATGATATGGCCTCTACGTAGAGATGAGACATCGTACAGCATGTATGATATGGCCTCTACGTAGAGATGAGACATCGTACAGCATGTATGATATGGCCTCTACGTAGAGATGAGACATCGTACAGCATGTATGATATGGCCTCTACGTAGAGATGAGACATCGTACAGCATGTATGATATGGCCTCTACGTAGAGATGAGACATCGTACAGCATGTATGATATGGCCTCTACGTAGAGATGAGACATCGTACAGGGACATGTATGATATGGCCTCAACGTAGAGATGAGACATCGTACAGCATGTATGATATGGCCTCTACGTAGAGATGAGACTTGTTAAAATAGTTGCGTTTTTTTGTTGTTGCTGAAAAGGTCATTTAATGTTTTTACTTACAAATTTATAATACCCGGTATTTGCAAAAGTCTTAAAGGGGCCTTTTCACGTTTGGGTAAATTGACAAAATTGAAACAAGAGTGCCTGAAAGGCCCAAAGTCGCTCACCTGAGATAAAAAGAAATGACCTGTTCTTTGCAGCCCAAAATATCAATAGAACAAATGTTCTAACCAAGTTTCATGAAGAATGAACAACAAATGGCCCCATGGCGGAACTGTTTTTCAACATACTGGAACCATATTTGAACTCGTCCAAGATAGTATTGGGACAAATCTTCTGAAAATGTTTCATGAAGATCCAACAGTAAATGTGGCCTCTACAGTGTTAACAAGGCAAATATTCATGACGCTCAACGGAAGACAGACAATTGACAAAAGTTGATCACAAAAGTTCTCCATGAGCAAAAAATATTATGCTCATAAAGATTGTCACCATGTGTGAAGATCAGCAAGTGTCATTCAGATTGAACTAAAAATGTGACTAAAAGTATTCACAATGTTATACTATAAACAACTGTGGTAGTGCGGTCTCGTTCGCTTACGCAAGTGAACCGGTCACGGGACGGTTACGAGTTATGTAACTGTGTGAGCACTTATGTAATACGGAAATATTTATCGAGTCTAATTAAAGAACGCTTATTTCTAACACATTTACTGGTTGTAATTCAATTAACTAAAGGCGTCCAGTCAGATACGCCTGAATACACTCAAAGAATCTATAAGTGAAAACCAAAGCAGCTTTAATGAAAATAACTAACTTTAGTCTAAAGAATCTATGCATCGTTAAAAATGAACAAATACAGCAAATACCTTAATGAATGTAAAAAGAAGTTCACAATCTGTCAAATAAACTGATATAAATATTAGTTACTGTTAGTCTAGAAGTTGCTTCAAAAATGTTGTTTATAAAATAAGTCTAACTTAATCTAAAGAACACAATTTATGGAGAGTGGAAAACTCCAGTGATTCAAATGTAAAAAATAAGAAGAATTTACAAAAGTTATTTCAATCAAAAGAGTCTTTCTAATTTAGAAAATGCCAAATAACAAGGTTGCCATGGAAACAGTTTCATAGCACAGTAGTCTGCTAAATACACCAAAACACAGTAGATTTACTTGGCTCATCAGTAAAGATCAAAGATAAGGCTCTACAGTGCATTAGTACATGTACAGTTATCTTATGACATAGGTTTATTAAATTGCATGCAAACTACTGTCTTTATGTACACCACATTTTATGAAAGAAGTCCCAGGTTTATATAAGGGAGTTAACTATTAGTTAACTATTAGAAAGTATGTACAGGTTATCTTTCTTTAACATTATGGCTTATCACAACTAGACTATTCAAATGCTTTCACTATATACATATAGATAAAACTGCCCCACCCCCTGGCGGCCATGTTTTTCCACCGATCTGGACCATTTTCGAACTCAACCGGCATATCCAGAAAACACATGTTCTGACCAAATTTCATGAAGATTGGACCAAAAATGTGACTTCTAGAGTGTTCACATGTTTTCACTATATACATATAGAGAAAAGTGCCCCGCCCCCTGGCGGCCATGTTTTTTCACCGATCTGGACCATTTTCGGACTCGTCCGAGATATCAATGAAATCAATGTTTCATGACGATTAGGCAAAAATTGTGACTTCTAGAGTGTTCACAAGGTTTCTCTATAGCCATATAAGGAATACTGCCCCGCCCCCTGGCTGCCATGTTTTTTAACGGACCGGAGTTTTTTAACTCGACCAACATATCATTTAGACAAACATTTTGACAAAGTTACATGAAGATTGGGCATCAAATGTGACTTCTACAGTGTTTACAAGGTTTTTCTTTTTTTGACCTAGTGACCTAGTTTTTGACCCAGCATGACCCAGTTTCAAAGTCAGTGGAGGTATCAATGGGACAAATGTTCTGACCAAGTTTCATGAAGATCGTACAATAAATGTGGCCTCTGGAGAGTTCACAAGGCAAATGTTGACGCAGCACGACGGACAAAAGGCGATTACAAAAGCTCACCATGAGCACAGCTCAGGTGAGCTAAAAGTTGTTTCAGATTCGCAAATTTACGTTTTAGTTATGATATTTGTTAGGAAACAGTAATACTGAACATTTACCATGCTCTAAAATAGCCATTATATGAATCTTTTGACGATTTAAAACCCCGAAAATAATAAAGCGTTGCAACGCAAAACAAATTAATAATTTGGAGGTCTATTGTCGTTAGATTTTGTGAAACTACGCGGATTGCTTATATAAAGTATAAAATTGTATTCGGAAGAATGGCCAAGTGGTCTTAGTGGTAGACTTTACTCCTGAACTCCAAGGGTCAGTGGTTCGAGCTTTGCTGAGGGTTACCTTTTTTTCTTTTCTTTTTTAAATTTTATTCTTGATTTTTTACTGGAGCTTTTTTGTATCTAATGTTTACATTTATCAATATAAAGCTTTTAATGACAAACTTCAAAACATGCCAAAATCTGTGAAAAGGCCCCTTTAAGTTATAATAGTATGAAAAACGTTTCAAATAAAAATATTGCCTTCCTCAGGATTCTAACGGGGACCACTGGAAGCATATTCTTACTCACTACATTGAAAATCATTCTTCTATGCATCAAATAGACGGACTCAATTTTGTTTTAAATTTTAATTAATCGCATTAATCCCACACGGGAAATGGTTTTAGTACCGAGAATTAGATATTCTCAAATTTGCATCTATTAGCTCTTTAAAGATGCTGAATCTGTCAAGTTGTGTTTTGCCTTGTTGTGCAAATATACACATACCTATGGGGGATTCTGGGGTGGGGCATGGGGGATGGTTTGGGTGGAGTCCATTGTGGTATGTCAGGTAGGTGTTGTTTTGTCAAAGTATGAATCAAATCTGATCATAAATAAAGAAGTTAAGGCAATTTAAGCAAAATTTGAAATTTATTAATTTAACCTTGAGAGTCAAGGTCATTCAAAGGTCAAGGTCAAATTCAACTTTCCAGGTACAGTACCCTAATGATAATAAGAAAGTATTTGAAGTTTGAAAGCAATAGCCTTGATTCTTTAGAAGTACAGTGGATCTAAACACAAAATTTAACAAAATATTCAAAGTTACTAAGTCATAAAGGGCCATAATTCCGTTAAAATGCAATCAAGAGTTATGCAACTTTTCCTGTACAGTCCCCTTATGATAGTGAGTGAGTGTTCCAAGTCTGAAATCAATTATAGCTATGATACTGTAGGAGTAAAATGGACCAACACACAAAACTTAACCAAATGCTCAATTATCTAAGTATAAAAGGGGCCATTATTATGTCAAAATGCCAGTCAGAGTAACATAACTTTGCCTGCACAGTCCCCTTATTATAGTTAGTAAGTGTTGCAAGTATGAAAGCAATAGCTTTGATACTTTAGGAATAAAGTGGACCTAAACAAAAAACTTAACCAAATTTTCAATTTTCTAAGTAAAAAAAGGGCCATAATCGTTACAAAATACTTGATACAAGTGTCTGCTCTTGTTTATAGATTAGGGTCATGCTTGTAAAGAAGTATGCAAAATATGAAAGCAAAATGTCAAGGGACATAGAAAATATTTGAGGTGGTACGCAAACTTCAACATTTGCACGCTCACGCCAGGGTGAGTAGGATAGCTCCACTATATATATTTCATATATAATAGTCAAGCTAAAAAGTAAGCTTAATCAACAAATAAAATAATACTATTTGGAAGAGTTTTAAATAATGATAATAACAAGGAAAACTTTGTATGTGCTTGCGCTGGGGATGAAACCCGGACAGAAAACAAAAGCTTACTTGTTACCAGTATACCACGCAGTTTTTTGCTAAATTATCAATGATAATTTGATTGATTTGATTGATAATTTTCATAGCCCGGGTCTGGAGTGGTAATTTGCTTGTTTCAATATAATGCATACCTTCTTTTTAAATCTGACATGTTTTTCATTTGGCCAGACTTTTACACATACATTTCACTGAGCAATATTTTGTTGTTTTGAAAGAAACTTATAGTTTTCAAAGACATTATTTTAAAGAATTAATAGAAGTAAATCAGTATTGTAAATAAGCAGTGCTTTTGAAAGCGTGATACTTTTTATTAAACCCAGAATGGCGTGGGAATAAAAAAAAATACATAAGAAAACCGTTAAGCACTGATGATTCTGAAAGTATTCAAATAATTCTTAGTCGAACTGGCACGATATTATACAACTATAGAGCAGAACTAATTTTACAATAAGGAAGTGACATTTAGTTTAGTTTTTAGTTTCAGTAACAAAGTGCATGCCTTTATTTGTAAAGGTATAGCCCACCACAAGGGGGACCTATTCCTTGCTACTTGTACTGCAGTGTACAAGTACTCACTGATTGGATTACTTGTCTGCAGTGTACAAGTACTCACTGATTGGATTACTTGTCTGCAGTGTACAAGTACTCACTGATTGGATTACTTGTCTGCAGTGTACAAGTACTCACTGATTGGATTACTTGTCTGCAGTGTACAAGTACTCATTGATTGGATTACTTGTCTGCAGTGTACAAGTACTCATTGATTGGATTACTTGTCTGCAGTGTACAAGTACTCACTGATTGGATTACTTGTCTGCAGTGTACAAGTACTCACTGATTGGATTACTTGTCTGCAGTGTACAAGTACTCATTGATTGGATTACTTGTCTGCAGTGTACAAGTACTCATTGATTGGATTACTTGTCTGCAGTGTACAAGTACTCACTGATTGGATTACTTGTCTGCAGTGTACAAGTACTCACTGATTGGATTACTTGTCTGCAGTGTACAAGTACTCATTGATTGGATTACTTGTCTGCAGTGTACAAGTACTCATTGATTGGATTACTTGTTTGCAGTGTACAAGTACTCATTGATTGGATTACTTGTCTGCAGTGTACAAGTACTCACTGATTGGATTACTTGTCTGCAGTGTACAAGTACTCACTGATTGGATTACTTGTACTGCAGTGTACAAGTACTCATTGATTGGATTACTTGTCTGCAGTGTACAAGTACTCACTGATTGGATTACTTGTCTGCAGTGTACAAGTACTCATTGATTGGATTACTTGTCTGCAGTGTACAAGTACTCATTGATTGGATTACTTGTCTGCAGTGTACAAGTACTCACTGATTGGATTACTTGTCTGCAGTGTACAAGTACTCACTGATTGGATTACTTGTCTGCAGTGTACAAGTACTCATTGATTGGATTACTTGTCTGCAGTGTACAAGTACTCATTGATTGGATTACTTGTCTGCAGTGTACAAGTACTCACTGATTGGATTACTTGTCTGCAGTGTACAAGTACTCACTGATTGGATTACTTGTCTGCAGTGTACAAGTACTCACTGATTGGATTACTTGTCTGCAGAATGTATGGGGATAGAGCAGGTGAAAGTACTGGTAATAATCATGGTGGATTCAACCTCATCGCATTTGGAATATGTATTAATTAAAAGTAAGTAATTGTAAAATTACATAAAAGTAATTGTTAAATTACATAATTGTAACAAGAAATATCTTTAAAAAAGATATACGGCGTTGATTGTGGTTGGAGTTTATGGAAGGTAAAGATTTAAATGAATGAGATCAAGGATAGCTAATATCTTTTTCTGTGCAGTTTTAGCTGCATCAAACACAGTAAGGGATGTTTCGCGGAGTTTTCGCGGCTTATTTTACATTATTACATATTGCTGGTCATAAACCTATAGATTCAAAACAGAAAACCAAAGTCAACCGGCCACACGCTAAGTCTCCGTACATATTTTAAATATGTATACGCGCGTTCTTTGAACAAACCTGTTTGAGTGGTTTATCGGGCATTGCTACGTGTATTTGATTTGATTATTAACAGTATCGAGAGTCATCGCGCTCATACTTAATACATTAGTCAATATGATGCAATAATACATTAGTAAATATGATGGAATAATTCTTGTTAATTAATTAAAAATAATATTTATCATGGTATTGTTGAAAACAAATTAAGAATCTATTATTGACATGCCATAAAATAATATCGCTGGATATCTTCATTTAACATCTTTCTGGTAAAGAAAACTCCAGTTCACCTAGTTCACGCTATAGATCTTTATTATATAACTATTATGTTACTGACCGCGAACTCCGATCAGCACATAAGGTCTGACCTGTATATTAACTCTGACATTCAAACACCATAACCACGAACTGACCCCTTATACCTCGCGGGTTGAAATGCAATGCATTAAAGTAAGGCATCCCTTCCACTGCTCTTTATACTTTTACATATAACATGTTGACAGGAATATGGAAGTCAGTACTAAATTTGAGAACATGGCCTTTAAGTACACAACGTTCTCGCGCTGGAAATCCTCTGAGAATAAAAGGTGAACGCACAAACTGTATTGATGTCGAGATTGAGTGTAAAACTGTTCTATCTATTAAGCCTTTTTATTAGAGATAAAACTGTTTCATGCTGAACACGCAGTAAAACAGTGTTACAAAGACGCGGACATGTTTCCAATGTTCTAGTGGTATTATCAAATCAGCCAATGCAGTCAATGAAGTGTATTCATCTGTACTTGGCCGCAGGAAGTTTTATTTGAATTCTATTGGACACTAACAAAGGTCACGTAAGGTGAAAAGCTGGCGTAGTCAGCTTTGCCGAAAAATATTAATTTCTTAATATATTGTTACAACTGCAAGAACATTGGTCATCATTATTGATATATAAACATGAGTGATACAGTATTTTGACTGAAACTAAATTATATGTCTACAAATATTAACTGAATGCCTGGAAGAGACATTGTTTGCTCTTTGGACCATTCAGCACATTTATGAAAATAACGTGATAAACATGCAATTTCCTGACCTCGCGCAATTTCCTGACCTCGAACACTAAAAGTTTATTGAAATATACATATGAAAGTACAGCTTTATAAACTGTATAATATGAATTTCCAGATACATACATCCCAGTGTGCTAAACTCATCTTTTACCAACATACAAAACATACATTCATTTTAATAAGACCAACTAAAGTACTATTTAATGTAATTAGGTTTGTTTTATTCCAAAACACATAGCACAAAACATACATTCAACTCAATAATACCTAAAATGCAGTTCACTAAAAATTATTTGTATTCATTTTTTTTAAATACACTTTGACAATGGAAATGAACACTGTATGCAGTCAAATGAACATATATACGTAACTAAATGTAATTGCTGAAATTTAGTAGAGCTTTGTCACAAAATTACTATTACCCCTACACCCCAATGTTCAAGGGTCATTAACTCGGGAATGTTTCAATCACTATGGCTTTAAAAAAAGTGTCCTGCACATCTACATTTCATGGTGATGACATAATTAAAGGTATAATTTAATTCCTAGAGAAAAAATGAAGTAGTTTGCTCTACATACATAGAACATATTTTGCTTATCTGACAAAAAATAGCTAATTTTAAATGCACATATTAGCAACTCACGTGTGCATAATTAGGAATGGAGTGTCTAACATCTTCACTTCATAGTGATTTTAGGTTTCATTTTAATCACTGACAAACCGACGTACCAATTACTCCAATATACTCACTCCCAGCAAGGGTATAATGTATACTACACAAAACAAAACCAACGTACCAACAGAATGTATACTACACAAAGTTAACATTTATGTAGACAAAGCAAGGTACCAACAGAATGACTCCAATCTCATACCAAGTTTATAATAAAGCAGAGTAATACTGAGGTCCCAGCCTAGGGACACGTGACTGGTGATCCCACTGGCTTCACTGGGGTGGTAGGTGACATCACTTCCTCTTTACTGTGCGGGGAGGGGTCCTGCGCGTTACGTAGCATGTGCACACTTTGTCTGAACAGCTCCAGATCCATGTCCTGGCTGGCGTACAGGTGACTGGAGTCCAACACCTAGACGACAACAAATACAGCATTCGGCAAACAGAAGTATCAAACTAGAATTGTCATGTTAGACCTAAAGTAATCTATGGCCATGCTGATTGTGTCAGAGCAAATTGCTTCTAAGGCATTAAATGATTTTTTTTATTATATTTAGAGGTGAATATATGGACTGTGTATTTATATGTTACAGTGTAAGAAGAAGTAGAATTAGAGGTTAATATTTGAACTGTGTATTTATGTGTTACAGTGTAAGAAGAAATAGAATTAGAGGTTAATATTTGAACTGTGTATTTATGTGTTACAGTGTAAGAAGAAGTAGAATTAGAGGTTAATATTTGAACTGTGTATTTATGTGTTACAGTGTAAGAAGAAGTAGAATTAGAGGTTAATATTTGAACTGTGTATTTATGTGTTACAGTGTAAGAAGAAGTAGAATTAGAGGTTAATATTTGAACTGTGTATTTATGTGTTACAGTGTAAGAAGAAGTAGAATTAGAGGTTAATATTTGAACTGTGTATTTATGTGTTACAGTGTAAGAAGAAGTAGAATTAGAGGTTAATATTTGAACTGTGTATTTATGTGTTACAGTGTAAGAAGAAGTAGAATTACAGGTTAATATTTGAACTGTGTATTTATGTGTTACAGTGTAAGAAGAAGTAGAATTACAGGTTAATATTTGAACTGTGTATTTATGTGTTACATTGTAAGAAGAAGTAGAATTAGAGGTTAATATCTGAACTGTGTATTTATGTGTTACAGTGTAAGAAGAAGTAGAATTAGAGGTTAATATTTGAACTGTGTATTTATGTGTTACAGTGTAAGAAGAAGTAGAATTAGAGGTTAATATCAACTGTGTATTTATGTGTTACAGTGTAAGAAGAAGTAGAATTAGAGGTTAATATTTGAACTGTGTATTTATGTGTTACAGTGTAAGAAGAAGTAGAATTAGAGGTTAATATTTGAACTGTGTATTTATGTGTTACAGTGTAAGAAGAAGTAGAATTAGAGGTTAATATTTGAACTGTGTACATTGTATTTATGTGTAAGAAGTAGTAGAGCCACAGAAAAGTATCACAGATATTAATTGGGAATTACTTTGCAATTAAGGAAGGAAGTGTTATGGTACTTTTGAACTAGAATTCCTTTCACTAGTTTTAATCTATGAAATTTTCTCTAACAAATTTTGGGATATGCCAAAACTGAATTAGAGCATGAATAATATTGGATGGAGTTCAGGACCTTAGGAACAAAAAAAAGTGATACAACAGCATGCCAAAAGCAATCAACATCAGCATATGCTGAAGACAATTCAATGCAAACACAATTGACAGTAAACTTACATAAAATATATACACAAATAAATTATATTTAAGCTAATTTCAAATAAAGAATGAAACTTTTAACATACAGAGATTTTCCATTTATAGAAAATACTACATTAATAATTTAACCTATTTTATTTTCTATTTTAAACACAAAGAACTAGAGCCGGGATTTTTTTACCAGTAATTCTTTGTTATCAACATAACAAACTTGAAGCTTAGTAAAAAGCATTTTAGTAACTAATCATAATAATAGACAATGTATACAGCAATAAATTGTAAATAAAACATTTCATTGAATTCTGCAAAATTCAGACACACAAATGCAGTTAAAATATAAATCCTTAAACTAAAGCAGTTTAATTGTACATTCAAAACTAAATCGCCCTATATTGTCTGCTCAGCCTCTACATGTCATCGTACATTGTCTGCTCTACATGTCACCCAACCTTGTCTGCTCTACATGTCACCCTACCTTGTGTGCTCTACATGTCACCCTACCTTGTCTGCTCTACATGTCACCCTACCTTGTGTGCTCTACATGTCACCCTACCTTGACTGCTCTACATGTCATCCTACCTTGTCTTCTCAGCCTCTACATGTCACCCTACCTTGTCTGCTCAACATGTCACCCTACCTTGTCTGCTCAACATGTCACCCTACGTTGTCTGCTCAACATGTCACCCTACCAATTCAGCTCTACATGTCACCCTACCTTGTCTGCTCTACATGTCAACCTACCTTCTCTTCTCTAAACATCACCCTAACTTGTCTGCTCTACACATCACCCTAAATTATCTGCTCTACATGTCACCCTAACTCGTCCGCTTTACATGTCACCCTACCTTGTCTGCTCTATCCCCCTTACATGTCTGCTGTCCACATCACCCTACCTTGTCTGCTCTACATGTCACCCTACCTTGTCTGCTCTACATGTCCCCTACCTTGTCTGCCCTACATGTCGACCGACCTTGTCTGCTCTACACATCACCCTACCTTGTCTGCCCTACATGTCACCCGACCTTGTCTGCTCTACACATCACCCTACCTTGTCTGCCCTACATGTCACCCTACCTTGTCTGCTCTACACATCACCCTACCTTGTCTGCCCTACATGACAGCCGACCTTGTCTGCTCTACACATCACCCTACCTTGTCTGCTCTACACATCACCCTACCTTGTCTGCCCTATATGTCACCCGACCTTGTCTGCTCTACATGTCACCCTACCTTGTCTGCCCTACATGTCACCCGACCTTGTCTGCTCTACATGTCACCCTACCTTGTCTGCTCATAATGTCACCCTACCTTGTCTGCTCTACATGACACACTACCTTGTCTGCTCTACATGTCACCCTACCTTGTCTGCCCTACATGTCACCCTACCTTATCTGCTCTACATGTCACCCTACCTTGTCTGCTCTACACGTCACCCTACCTTGTCTGCTCTACATGTCAACCTCCTGTGTCTGCTCTACATGTCACTAGACCTTGACTGCCCTACATGTCACCCTACCTTGTCTGCTCTACATGTCACCCTACCTTGTCTGCTCTACATGTCACCCTACCTTGTGTGCTCTACATATCACCCTTCCTAGTCTGCTCTACACATCACCCTACCTTGTCTGCTCTACACATCACCCTTCCTTGTCTGCTCTACATGTCATCCTACCTTGTCTGCTCTACACATCACCCTACCTTGTCTGCTCTACACATCACCCTTCCTTGTCTGCTCTACATGTCATGCTACCGTGTCTGCTCTACATGCCACCCTACCTTGTCTGCTCTACATGCAACCCTACCTTGTCTGCTCTACATGTCACTGTACCTTGTCTACTCTACATGACACCCTACCTTGTCTGCTCTACATGCCAACCTACCTTGTCTGCTCTTCATGACACCCTACCTTGTCTGCCCAACATGTCACCCCTACCTTGTCTGCTCTACATGTCACCCTACTTTGTCTGCTCTACATGTCACACTCCCTTGTCAGCTCAACACGTCACACTATCTTGTCTGCTCTACATGTCACCCTACCTTGTCTGCTCTACACATCACCCTACTTTGTCTGCTCTACATGTCACCCTACCTTGTCTGCTCTACATATCACCCTACTTTGTCTGCTCTACATGTCATCCTACCTTGTCTGCTCTACATGTCACCCTACCTTGTCTGCTCTACATATCACCCTACCTTGTCTGCTCTACAGAGCTGACGCCTCATTTCGAGATCTTTGCGAGCACACAGTGCCCGACGGAAAGGTCCGATGTTGGACATCAGCGACATCCTCTCCTTCAGTTTCTGCAGCCCAGAAGCGTGAAACATCGCAACGTCACTGAGAAAGTTAAATTTAGAGGACCGAGAACCAGTATTGTTCTGTTTTGAGGGGGACTGTGAAGCTTCAGCTTTACTGTCTTCAGACAATGTTGTTTCCTCTTGTTTAATGTCTGCTTTATTGGGTTTAGCTTCAGTCTGTGAGTCATTGAGATCAGATTGACTTTCAGTCACTGAAAACAAAAGAAAACTTGTGTTCTAATGTAACTACATGTTATGTATGAGTCTTTGGTTCCAAATATTCAGAGAAACAATAAGATTTTGTTAAACACGGTTAACATGTGCTATGCTTCGAGGGTCGCTCTTACCCCAATTTAAAAAGTGTAACATTTTCAATTATAAGGGGCATTGAAGCTTGATAAATGGTACATAATTCAATAATCATTAACCTGGTTTAACTAAAAATACTGTAAACGTATAGAAATTTGTCAGTATGAAATTTTGTGGTTTATTAAAAAACAACTAATTCGTTGGCACGTAATTTCGTGGATTTCAAATTTTTGGGGAAGACTGACCGTCATAATAATTTAACTTTTATTAAAACAACAAGAGTAATAATGAAGCATAATCTGCTCATCTGTGTTGACAGCAAGACTTGGGGTTAATGTGCACTGAAGCATGAAAGTGTCCCGAAATGTCCCACAAAGTCACACATACCACAACCCGCAGCAGATACTTATTTATTGTATTTTCAATAGTGATTTACCGAGTTGAAAATTTCAAATAGGGTCAGCAGCTTAGCACTCCGTAAAAGCAAAATTATTCCACAACCATTCTGCTCACATTCATGTTTCTGGCACACCTCCAGGACTTGCGAGAACAGCTGGTTCCCTGCATACTGCCGTGACAGCCCGATCTTTGAGAAGATGGCTCCAGGCTTGAAGCGGTTCAAAGCTGAACCAGTCTGTGGCTTGGGCCGCTCATCCCTGATCAGACTGGACCAGTCTATCTCCAGGGCATCCACTGCAGCTGTATAAAAGAAAAGGTTCCAGTGAAATAATTGAAAACAACATTTATGCAAAAACAGCTTTTGGTCCCAAACATATCAACTTTCTGGATTAGTATTTATGAATAAAATGACTTACATTTTTTTAAATTATTCAACATGAAAAAGCGTGTAATAGTTTCAGTTTTATTTTTTTCATATTTAATCATTTACGAAAAAAAACAAAAAAAAGGGAAAAATATGTTTCTCAAATTTATCACACTACTTGTAATAATGTAATAACCAAACCTAGGTTAACCAATACATGTATTAACAATTTAATTGATGATTAATATAGGATCTGGCACGAGTTGGCATATCATACCATATTTTATTAAAGCAGTTCAGAAATTTTGTTAGTAAGCGAGCCTTTGGCGAGCTCACTAACGAATTTCCTGGACCAGTTTAATAAAATATGGTATGATATGATGAGTGTCAGATCTTTTTTATCACATGCTTTTAAATGTGAAAATTTATAAATATTTACGCAAACATAATGATAAATCCCGAATGTTGTTTACATTTCGTGATGTCATTTAATGTTGCAACGTCATTTCATCAAAATAACAAAATGCGGTTAAAAAGTATATTACACATGTGTAAAATAAAAATATATGTAATGGTTATATTGCATGGGAAACAGGGTATGGCATGTGATAAATTTTGTTGTTTATATTTCATAGAGCATCTAAGGCTTGTAATATTCTTACATGAGGCCAACATTTTTTGTTTCACAGGAGTGCCGAACCTAAATTTAGAAAATACAATTACAACTAGAAATGCCATTGATGTAAAAACAGTAAACATTTGTTATTTTTATTTGTCTACCCTCACCCCGGACTTTTTTCAGTTCCTGTAAAACATTTAACTCATTTTCAGCAAAATAAGCATCAGAAACACAACACAAAAAGTACTCCTATTTTGGTAAATTATTCAATTATTTCATTATTATTATTATGAATGATAAAGTTACAGCCTGAACAATAATTTTGAAGAAATATTTAACCTTTTACCTTTATGTGCGACCTTGTTTAACTGTTTAAAGAAAGGAACTAATGGCGTAAGATGTTTCGAGATAGAGAGCAGAGCATGTGAAATTATCTAATTATCATTAAAACTGTGTAGCTTTTATCTACATCTCAAAGGATGACACTTTGCAGTGTTTCTCAAACTGCGACTAACTTCGCACATAATTAAGCGTTTTTTGTCTGCTTGATAGCGCTTTTTTCACAACTCAAATATTTAAGCACCGACCAGACCAGAAAGTGTCTTCGAAAAATTGCCAGTTAATTAGGTGTGAAATGTCTTTCAGGAACCAGCACACAACCTCGAGTTATCGAAAATCACATGTTATTGCCAGTATTTTTATAAAGAAATTAAAAGAAAATGTTAAGGACTTCCTTTAACACTCGAGTAATCGCAAGTTTTCGAGAAAACGGCAGCTCGAGTTATTGCAATTCTACCATATTTATCCTTTAAGGGCCATGATTCAGAAAAAAATTCAGGTTATCAGTCAGGTTATCAAACTTGGCTAAAATTATTTGCCTACATACATTATAACCAAGTTTTATGATGATCCATTTTTATGTGGTCTGAATTAGACAGAAGACAAGGTTTATTGTTTTTTTTGTTCAGTTTAAGGGCCATAAATTATTTCAGAAGTGCTTCAGGCCATCTGGCTGGTTATCAATCTTTCCCAAACTACCATGCCCACAAACATTATCACCAGGCTTCATGATTATCTGATTTCAGCTGATTTAATGAGCGGATATCATTTTCGTAAACGCTGCCTGCAAGCCTACCATCCAGCCAACTGCAGCTGTTCCCATAAACAGGAGTACAAAACAAGAGCACCCCATAATGGGTGCCACGCTCGGCTACGGGTGCAGTTTTAAATAAATGAAAGCTTGTCAGAATTTCTTTTTATTTTAAGGTCACAGTGACCTTTACCTTTAACCTAGTGACCCAAAAATGGATGTGGCGTGCAGAACTCATCAAGGTGCATCTACACATGAAGTTTCAAAGTTGTAGGTGGAAGCAATTTGAATTTAGAACCAATGTTCAAAACCTTAACAATTTGTTAAGGTTAACGCACGATGCAGACGTCGGAAGGCGAAGACACGACGAGCGGGCTATGACAATACCTCGGGTTTTCTCCGCTAAAAATGTGAAATATTACAAAGAATGACATCAGTCACAAACAACATGAAAACCTAAAACTTCCAGCAATACAAGAAGTACAATCACAAAGCAATACATTGTGTTTTTGTAAGCAGAAGAAAAGTTCACAAAGATAAACAAGCACACATGTCCACCATGCTGGGCTAGTAAACTATTAAACATAAATAACAATTAAAAGCCATAAAACTTGCAACAAATGCTAAAAAAATGCAAAGCACTGTTGGCTGATGCGTTTTACAAATAAATAATAAAAGAAAGTGTGTGAAAAGCTCTGTTTAGTACCTGAACACATTTGGTTGATAACAAAACAAACAAGAGCACCGTCTTGCGAGTGCAGACCGCTCATCTATTTTCTTTTTAAAGGTGAAGGGACTCTCATTTTCAATCACAAATTAGGGAGGGATGGAGTGAAGAGGGGTGTATAGTGTGGGGGTGTGGACATTTATTACATTATCTTCCAAAAATGCGGAAAAAAAAAACAAAAAAAAAAGGGGGGGGTGGGGGGGTGGGGGTGGGATTCTTGGGTGCAATGGTTGGACAGTATTTCAAACATAAAATGATAAAAATAAATATTTGTGTTTTTTAACCGTTTCAAAAAAAAAAATGGGGGGGGGGGGTGGGGTATAGTGTGAGGGTGTGGTGGTAATTTGTGAGATGATCTTAAAAAAAAAAAAAAAAAAAAAAAAATTAGGGGGGGGGATTCGGTTGGGGGGAGGGGGGGTGGGGCGGGATTCTTGGGTGCGATGGTTGGACGGTATTTCAAACATAAAATAATAAAAAAAAATATTTGTGTTTTTTAACCGTTTCAACAAAAATAATTCGGGGGGTGGGGTGGGGGGGGTATAGTGTGAGGGTGTGGTGGTCATTTGTGAGATGATCTTTAAAAAAAAAAAAAATTAAATAAATAAAAAATTAGGGGGGGGGGGGGGGGGGGGGAAGGGCACGGGGGATGGTTTGGGTGGAGTCTATTGTGGTATGTCAGGTAAGAGTAGTTTTGTCAAAGTATCAATCAAATCTAATCATAAATAAAGAAGTTATGGCAATTTTAGCAAAATTTAATAATTTGACCTTGAGAGTCAAGGTCATTCAAAGGTCAAGGTAAAATTCAACTTGCCAGGTACAGTAACCTCATGATAGCATGAAAGTATTTGAAGTTTGAAAGCAATAGCCTTGATACTTAAGAAGTAAAGTGGATCGAAACACAAAATTTAACCATATATTCAAAGTTACTAAGTCAAAAAAGGGCCATAATTCCGTAAAAATGACAACCAGAGTTATGCAACTTGTCCTTTTACTGTACCCTTATGATATTTTGTGAGTGTTCCAAGTATGAAAGCAATATCTATGATACTTTAGGGGTAAAGTGGACAAAAACACTAAACTTAACCAAATTTTCAATTTTCTAAGTGTAAAGGGCCCATAATTCCACCCAAATGCCAGTCAGAGTTACATAACTTTGCCTGCACGGTCCCCTTATGATAGTTAGTAAGTGTTGCAAGTATGAAAGCAATAGCTTTGATACTTAATAAATAAAATGGACCTAAACACAAAACTTAACCAAAATTTTCAATTTTCTAAGTATAAAAAGGGCACATAATTCTGTCAAAATGCACGCCAGAGTTATCTAACTTTGCCTGCCCAGTCCCCTCATGATAGTAAGTAAGTGTACCAAGTTTGAATGCAATAGCATTGATACTTTATGAGAAAAGTGGACCTAAACGCAAAACTTAACCAAAATTTTCAATTTTCTAAGTATAAAAAGGGCACATAATTCTGTCAAAATGCACGCCAGAGTTATCTAACTTTGCCTGCCCAGTCCCCTCATGATAGTAAGTAAGTGTACTAAGTTTGAATGCAATAGCATTGATACTTTCTGAGAAAAGTGGACCTAAACGCAAAACTTAACCGGACGCCGACGCCTACGCCGACGCCAAGGTGATGACAATAGCTCATAATTTTTTTTCAAAAAATAGATGAGCTAAAAATGACTTCATTGGAAAACATACACACATTCAACTGCAAGAAAAATGTGCATGCGTAATGTTTCTAAGATATGAATAAGAGAATTACCATTGCCACATAGTAACAGCTTTTTTGATTGCCATGACAATTACAGTACATTGTATTTACAAGCATTCATTGCTGCCATGGGATTCAACAAAGAAATTTGAGCAAATGAATTAAAACTAACTAGACACATACAGTGATTACATGCTACGATGATATCTTAAAGTTAAGCAAGTCATTTTGTAGTAAAGTTTGTTAAGCACAATCAACATCTTTAATTGCAGAAAAGTTTTCGTCTTTTCAGAATGATTATTGACGTTTAATTGATCATAGGAAAACTATTAATTTATAATGGAGTACATAAACGCATAAATCAATATCTATGACTGGATCATTAAGACTATTAAAGTAGGACTCAACCAAATTTGTTATGGACACAACATTTCCAAGCACTGAGTCCCATGGACTCAGATTTGCACAAGCTGTACCCAACATGTATTTAACAGAGGACGAAATCAAAAGAAAACGAAGGAAAAGAAATTGACACGTACACAAAAAGTGGCAAACATCAAATATATATATCTCACCCATTTTGACTCGTTCCACAAGACCGCCCTCATCTGAAGATATAGATTCTAACTCTTCAGGCTCTGTGGTATAAATAATAATAGACTAGATGCCTTTTAGCAAACATGTACAGCCCATTTTAATAGGATTAAATTTAACTAGACTTACCTGTAAGGCAAAGATTAATCTGAATTTCATCTCACACAAAACTCCCAGACGTCGCAGAAACTCTCTTGCACTGCTATGGTCCCTTTACTCAAGACCATGCACATTGTAAAACCATCAGGAGACGCCAAATTAAAACAAGTTTGGTGAAGGTCGGATGAAAACAACTTGAATTAGAAAGCGGACACTTAATACGGACCGACAGACCGACCAACAAGCTCACTCCTATATACCCCCCTAAACTTCGTTTGTGGGGGTATAATTATAATTTCTGTGGGGCCCATTTGGGAGTTTATGTGTGACATGAAATGTGTGATGTTAGATATTAGATACAAGCTGAACCATGTACATGTTTGACCTTACCTGAGCGTGACCCTAATTGTTTCCCAAGGGAAAACACATGGTGAATTATTTGGTAACAAATCTAAAAATTTACATGACAAATGATTAACTCTGGAGAAGCTGTTTTTGACCACATTTG
The DNA here is from genome assembly GCF_020536995.1 of Dreissena polymorpha. Classification (NCBI taxonomy): domain Eukaryota; kingdom Metazoa; phylum Mollusca; class Bivalvia; order Myida; family Dreissenidae; genus Dreissena; species Dreissena polymorpha. The sequence continues at coordinate 45,727,180 of NC_068360.1, forward strand.
TCCTTTATATTGATGTGTGACCTTTACTTTTGAGAAAAAATTATGGTTGTTACCTATGAAATGCAGTCTCAACATTTGTGGTAAATTATTTAAAAATCAGGCCGTTAACTTACTTAAAGTGATAATATAGGAAACTAGAAATGGCGCGGCAGAGGCCGACGCGTATCCCCACGCCGAATGTTTGACCTAGGTGTGCCCCAGGGTTGGTAATGGGGCCATGCATAGCTGAGATTGACCGTATTGTCATAAGAGAAGTTCATCATCAATTAGAAGTGAATTGGTGTAGAAATGAAGAAGTTATAGTAAAAGGCAATTTTGGGTGGGTGTGACATATGTGGGCAGGGCGCCCCAGGGTTGGTAATGGGGCCATGCATAGTTGAGATTGACCGTATTGTCATAAGAGAGGTTCAGTATCAATTTGAAGTGAATCGGTGTAGAAATGAAGAAATTATAGTAAAAGGCAATTTTGGGTGGGTGTGGTCTATGTGGGCGGGGCGCCCCAGGGTTGGTAATGGGGCCATGCATAGTTGAGATTGACTGTATTGTCATAAGAGAAGTTCAATATCAATTTGAAGTGAATCGGTGTAGAAATGAAGAAATTATAGTAAAGGCAATTTTGGGTGGGTGTGGTCTATGTGGGCGGGGCCCCAGGGTTGGTTATGGGAACATGCATAGTTGAGATTGACCCTAATGTCATAAGAGAAGTTCAGTATCAATTTGAAGTGAATCCGTGTAGAAATGAAAAAATTATAGTAAATGGAATTTTTTGGTGGGTGTGGCCTATGTGGGCGGGCGCCCCAGGGTTGGGATTGGGGCCATGCATAGTTGAGATTGACCCTAATGTCATAACAAAAGTTCAGTATCAATTTGAAGTGAATCCGTGTAGAAATGAAAAAATTATAGTAAATGGAAATTTTTGGTGGGTGTGGCCTATGTGGGCGGGGCGCCCCAGGGTTGGGAATGGGGCCATGCATGGTTGAGATTGACCGTATTGTCATAGGTGAGGTCCAGTATCAATTTGAAGTGAATCGGTGTAGAAATAAAGAAGTAAATGTAAAATAACCTAAAAAAATGAGTGATAATTTCTGACGCGGCCCCACCCCAACCCCTATAACTTTTGACCCAGGGGTCAGATCAAAATTCCAAATAGTGCAGGGTCGCACATATGCTCATAGCTACCATGTGTGTAAATTTCAAGGTTCTAGTGCTTTTAGTGTAGGAGGAGATAGTGGCCAGGACGGACGGACAGACGGACGGACAGACGGACGGACGGCGGAGATCACCACAATATCCCCACCTTTTTTTCAAAAAGCGTGGGGATAACAAGAAATATCTTTAAAAAGGATATACGGCGTTGATTGTGGTTGCAGTTAATGAAAGGTAAAGACTTCAATGAATGAGATCAAAGATAGCGAATGTCTTTTTCTGTGCAGTTCTTAGCTGCAGCAAACGCAGTACGGGATGATACGCGGAGTTTTCGCAGCTTATTTTACATTATTACGTATTGCTGGTCATAAACGTATAGACCAGTTGAATGTTATTGTTTACATTCGGGATTTTCCGCGCATGCGCACTGACTGGTTGGCAAAAAGCACTGGTTACAGTAACGTAAAACATGTATATATGTCTTTTGTTTAGTCAATAAAACGATACAAAAAATAAAAATAGACATTAAAACTCTTAAATAATAGTGCAAAAATATAATATTTAGTACCAATAAATGTATTTTCATAAATATAATTTCCTCTGTATACAAATACAAATTAGTTATTAACATCAGAGTAAACGTGGTCGGAAGACTAAAAACTGGCAATCCCACAAAACAAAACAATAAATATTCTTTCGTATTCTTTGTGATAGTAAGATTTTGATAAATTATATTTCAAAGATAATAACACATACATTTATTTGATTATAATTATAAGTGGTGTAGATATTGTTATTGTTCATAAGCGAAAAAAAGTGTAAGAGGGGCATTTAATCAATTATATAATTATAATTATAATTATATAAAACGAAGCCCTTAAAGCGGAATACGTTACAATTTTTAAACATTGTACATGTAGTAATTTTATTTTCCATTGAATGAATTATCGTTTCGTTTCCATCGAATGACAATATCATAAAGTTTAGCATACATATGAAAAACAAGAACTGCATATTATGCAAATTGAACTGTCTTTGCGTGCACCCTCTTTACTGGTGATACGGAGTGATAACAATCTAGCATTTTATGATAAATAAATCTATATATTAATTTATTTTACGCAAGTATTATTTACCCTTTTGTTGTTTGCTTGTTTTCATGATGTCGTTTCGTACACTATATACAGTAACGTACAATCTTAACACGTAAAAGCCGAGTTTACATTTGCCGGTACTCGTTAAATACGTTAATTGTGTAGCAGTGAAATTGCACAATATTTTTAATTTATAGTTATTAAACACTGTATTATTGTGATTAAACTGGCGAATATATGTATACACAAGTTCCTGTTAATCCATTTCGGACAAATATCTTCATTTTTTAATATGTTAAAATATTTAATTAAAGCAACTGTTTCGTATTTCGGCTTTACAATTTTGCTTAGATGATCGCTCATTATGCCAAGCAGTGTTTTTTTATGGCAATTTCGGGGCCCCATTCCCCTCAAAAAAGAGTATATATTTTTCCCCCATTTTGTAAAAAAAATCCCCTCCAGAAGTAAAAAAAAAAAAATTTTTTTTTTTTTTTTTTTAGAAAGAACTGTTTCATTATCATGCCAAATATATCTCAAATTTATTTCATAAATAACTAACAAAGTATATAACTAAAATTTATATGATTTTTAATTATTATAAAGTGTTATATTAAATTAGATTAGTTTTTTCCAAATCAGTGTACTTTTCACATGAATTGCATTTTTCTCCCAAAATGGCCAGGAAAAGGCCTGATGTGTCAATATTTGTTGATAAAAACATTCCAATTTGGTCCATTTTATTGATAAAAAATGCTCAAATTTGCCATTTAATCGATTAAAAAAAACTCAATTCGACTCAAAATGGCTAAGAAAACTGAGACTGTGCATGAAGGCTGAACTGTCTGAAACTAATGTTGAAAAAATCATTGATATATATTTCAGAAAAAGGACAGACATTCTGCTGTGAATATTATATTCATACAAACATGTGTATTCATATAATAAATATTACATATAAAAGAGTGAATTTTTAATTTTCCCCTTTTCCTAAAAAACGACGCATTTTTTCCCCTTTGGACGGGCCCCGCCACCATTCCCCTATAAGTGAAAAAAAAACACTGCCAAGGGATGACATGGAGGTATCATAAATTGTGTTTAATGACCAGACACTTGTATGCCACATGTGGTTTATGCAGGGACCCAAGAATAGGTCCCTGGGATTTATGACACCATCTGTTCTTTGTAATTGTTTGGACAGTATCCGATCATAACGAGATAATCGGTTTAAAACACCGGGTTAAAAACGCAGAAACAAAGAGTGTCAAAATTGGTGTGAATAATTAAATAAAAACAATTACATTTATCAAGAGAATTTATTTAATGTGTAACAAGGTAGGTTTTTACAGGCATAAATGTTCAAATCAGTTACTATATGATGCGTACATAACGTCCATCTATTTGCTGTTTGTTTACATCCTTATTTGTGTATGTACATTAAATTTGATTTATTCTGAAAGAATTTCTAAATCTTAGATTTTTTAAATATAAAAATTGGTTGCGAAGATGTGCCAAGTAGAGATTTTTATGGTAACCACATACCGAGCTCGTGAATTGTCTTCCACTCCCGAGTTCGTTTATAGTAAAAACTAAAGATAACAACAATATAATCGTGCCAAAAATACATTTCCTTGCACGCTTATGTTTTATTCAGACATAGTTAGTAAAATTATTTGATATAGTGCATGATTATCAATAAAAATGATGATTATTCAACCTTCTCTATATGCGCTTTTATGAATTTCACCTCTTTTTGCCAACCCGTGGGAGGAGTCTAATATTTGCAGGTGCGCGTGACGTCACTCGTCAACTGGTCTATAGATACAAAACAGAAAACCAAAAGAAGAATGGAAGTGAAATTAAAACATATGAGTCAACCGGCCACACGCGAAGTACCCGTACATATTTTAAATATTTATACGCGCGTTCTTCGAACAAACCTGTTTTAGTGGTTTGTCTGGCGTTGCTATTTGATTCGATTATTAACAGTATCGAGAATCATTGCGCTAATGCTTAATTCATTAGTCAATATAATGGCATAATTCTTGTTAAATCAATTAAAAATAATATTTATCATGGTATTGTTGTAAAACACATTAAGAATCTATTATTGACATACCATATGATATCGCTGGATATCTTCATTTAACATCTGTCTGGTCTTAAAAAAATTCCAGTTCACCTAGTTCACGCTATAGCGTCTTTATTATGTAACGATTATTTTCCTGGCCGCGAACTCCGATCAGCACATAGGGTAGAGACGCAGGGATGACCTGTATGTAAACTCTGACATTCACACACAGTGGCCGCAAATTGACCCGATATACCTCGCGAGTTGAAATGCAATGCATTAAAGTGAGTCTTCGCTTCCACTGCTCTCTATACTTTAACATGTTAACATGTTGACAGGAATATGGAAGTTAGTACTAAATATGAGAACATAGCCTTTAAATGCAAACGTTCTCGCGCTGATAATCTTCTGAAAATAAAAGGTGGACGCACAAACTGTATTGATGTCGAGATTGAGTGTAAAACTGTTCTATCTATTAAGCCTTTTCATTAGATATAAAATTGTTTCATGCTGAACACGCAGTAAAACAGTGTTACAAAGACGCGGACATGTTTCCAATGTTCTGGTCGTATTCTCAAATCAGCCAATGCAGTCAATGAAGTGTATTCATCTGTACTTGGCCGCGGGAAGTTTTATTTGAATTCTTTTGGACGCTAACAAAGGTCAGGCTAAGGTGAAAAGCTGGCGTATACAGCTAACGCCGAAAAATATAGGAATTTTTGCATCAAAATATAGGAGGTTTGGGCTTGTTTAGGGTTAAAATATAGTAATTTTATGGTAAAAAATATTGTTCTAGAGATATGTAGAGAACTTCTTACTTACTTGTTTTCCGTCAATAATCATTAAATTCATGTTTTACTTAACAAAACAGTCCCTCATTTTCCCACCAAGGCAGATATGCTGATGCAGCAACACACTGTGGTCATCCATGTGGACACCTGAATTTTTTTTATTTAAATAGTTAACAATCAACAAAACACCTTACATACAGAATACAAGATTTTTCTGGAAGCTTATGCATATAAATATATTTGAAATTGAACATCAAAATAATTAATTGAACAAAATTGCACTGTGTTATTAAAACCAATTGTAAAACAATCTAATCTCATGGTCACACTTCATCCAAAAGCTAAGGGTTAGTGTATCACATATTGTTAGTATGAACGACTTTCAAGTTGTTAGTAACTGTATCACCATTCACCTGAAAATAAAACTTTTTTTTTTAAAACAGCCTCCTTAATTATTCTACAAGACTTCCAATGCCCTAAAATATTTAAATAATTTCCAATATTCAAAAGAATTGGAGCCTGTAGATACGCTCAATTGCATCTAAGATCAGGAAGAGCATTAAATATCCCCTCAGAAGAGCATCCCTGTGGAAAGACCTGTTACAACTATCTGCTAGGATTTGTTCTCACCTTTGAAATGGTTGTATTTTTCTTCATCAAAGGTGTCCATATAGATATCACAATGGTGTACAACAGCACTCCTGCAAGATGGTGATGCTTTGGAAGAGAAGGGACAGCTTTTTACACTGTAAATTAAAATATCTAAAGGCAGTAATACTTTTTATACGTATTTTTTTAAAGAGGAAATTTTCAGAACAAAATATAGACAAGGGACAAAATTGTCACAAAACCAGGTTTTCATTGTGAAAAAAAAATCTGATAAAGGGAGAAAACTCAAACTGAACTTTTGAAATGACCAAAAAAAATTAACCCCCTTTGTAAGTTTTTTTTTTTTTTAAATCTATTTTTAGTCGTGGCGACCTTGACATTGGAGATATTGACGTGATTCTTTCGTGGGACACACCGTCCCATGATGGTGAACAAATGTGCCAAATGATTTTAAAATCTCACAATGAATGACATAGTTATGGCCAGGACAAGCTCATTTATGGCCATTTTTGACCTTTGAACTCAAAGTGTGACCTTGACCTTGGAGATATCGACGTAATTATTTCGCACGACACACCGTCCAATGATGGTGAACAAATGTGCCAAATGATTTTAAAATCTGACGATGAACGACATAGTTATGGCCCTGGACAAGCTCATTTATGGCCATTTTTGACCTTTGAACTCAAAGTGTGACCTTGACCTTGGAGATATCGACGTAATTATTTCGCGCGACACACCGTCCAATGATGGTGAACAAATGTGCCAAATGATTTTAAAATCTGACAATGAACGACATAGTTATGGCCCGGACAAGCTTATTCTGCCAGCCCGCCAGCCAGCCAGCCAGCCCGCCAGCCCGCCCGCATTCGCCAATCTAATAACCAGTTTTTTCCTTCGGAAAACCTGGTTAAAAACCTGGTTAAAAAACAGTAAAAAATATAGGAAAATATAGGAAATATAGGTTTTGAAAAATATGGGAAAATTCTCCAAAATATAGGAAAATATAGGAATATAGGAATCAGTTGACAACCTGTAAAACTGTAACAGTAATGCTGAAATTATAGTCCACAAAAGCAGTTTCATTGCCATAATCAGACCTTAGACCTTTAAGTGTGACCTTGAACTCTGACCTTGAACTAGGGAGACTGGCATCACACAAGACATGCCCTCTTCTCATGGTTGGTCATTTGTGATAAGATACTTTCAAAATTGCAAAATGAATGATGAAGTTATAGTCTGGACAAGCTGTTTGGGAGGTAAATTTGACCTTGATCTGGAAGTGTCAGCTTGACCTTTGAGATACAGAGACAGGTGTCACTTGCAACACGTTATCTCAGGATGGCGATTACTTGTGGTCAATTGATTTTATAATTGCAGATTGAATGCCAAGATGTCAGGACAAGATGTTTTCTGCCCAAATTGTACCCTTGATCTCTGTGACTATTACCTTTAGAAGCAGGGAGACTGGTGTTACACCAGACGTGTCATCTCACAATGGTGAACATTTGTGGTCATTTATTTGAAATTGCAAGATTAATCACAAGTTAACAGTCTGCACAATCACACGCACACACTTTTGACCATTGGGAGTGCTATATATCAATTTCCTACAAAATGGCAAGACAAAACAATTGAAAATGATGGATCTATTACTAAAATGTTAACCGCTATTTTTATGACCACATAACAATTTCTTCACTAGAGTTCAGTCCAGTTTGATATTGCTTAACAGACATTTTGTGACATCACATCCATATTCAAATATATTAAACAGCGATTTTTTTCCTTCTCTTTAAAGTACCGGAAACCGCACTTTCCCAATTAGGAAAAAACTTCAAATTTCCCAATTGCTGTTTAAAAAATGCCCAAATGAAGGAAACTTAAATTTTTTGAAAAACAGTAATATGTAAAAACCAATCTATCAAATATCAACACTTCCTAAACAAAATGGCTAATCAGTAATGTTAGAGGCAACAACTGGAACTACCTGACCAGAAATACTATGCCTACATTGACTATAGATACATTTTGCAAAGATCAAAAAAAGCCTGTTTGGACTTTTTGAATGAAACAGCTAAAAATAAAGAAATATGTGGCTCATCAATATTTGTTTGTTTGTTGTTTGGAATTTTTGCCATTTTCAACAATATTTCAGTAACACCATAGCGGTCAGATAATTAAATGACAAATAGAGTCAGATCCTACATATTGTCTCCTTCATTTTTTTTCCCTATCTATTCAGAGATTGGGCTCTTAGCATTGACTATGGGGAAATATTGAATAATTTTGAGAAATTATAGCACATGCTTTTAAGATTTGTGTACAAAAAATTATTGGGAATTAAAATTCCAGTGGTTATTTCTGTAAAAAGTGAAAAATTTAAGATCTGAAAAAATTGATCACAGGTGATAACTTTAAATCGCCTCTTAATAGCAAAAAAAACACATCAGTATTTCCTTATATTAATATCTGCAGTATTAAATACAAGCATGTAATAACTTGTTGATCCAAGTTGACCAAATGCTTGTTACTACCTTCCGAGTCTAGTTTCTCCCTCTGTTCCGTGTTGCTATGACAACTGCCCTCACTCCCATGTGGACTGGTACTGCCTGGCACTGTGTCCTTGCTCACGTCTGCATCCTTCTTGGGAGACTGAAACCAGACCAATCACAAAAATACAGGAGACTGAAATTAGACCAATCACACAAATACAGGAGACTGAAACCAGACCAATCACACAAATACAGGAGACTGAAACCAGACCAATCACACAAATACAGGAGACTGAAACCAGACCAATCACACAAATACAGGAGACTGAAACTAGACCAATCAAACAAAAACAGGTGACTGAAACCAGACCAATCACACAAATACAGGAGAATGAAACCAGACCAATCACACAAATACAGGAGACTGAAACCAGACCAATCACATAAATACAGGAGACTGAAACCAGACCAATCACACAAATACAGGAGACTGAAACCAGACCAATCACACAAATACAGGAGACTGACACCAGACCAATCACACAAATACAGGAGACTGAAACCAGACCAATCACACAAATACAGGAGACTGAAACAAGACCAATCACACAAATACAGCCTTTATAATTTGTTAAAAAATGACCTGAATTTAGTGACATAGAATGCTTCAGTTTAACAACTCGGTATTTTCTCAATTATTATTAATGGTAAATAAAATACAATTCAAAATAAAAATATGTATGTCAGTACAGTTAAGTGGTTTATGTAGCTGAATTCATAAAATCAACTAAGACATATGATATCAAGATCTTGTCTGCAATTTAAAGCTATTGGATGTATTAAAACATTGTATACAAAGGCTTCATTTTAAAAAATATCAAGAGATGTGTTTGTCAGAAAAACAATGCCCCCTATTGCGCCGCTTTGAAGCCATATATTTTACCTTTGACCTTGAAGAATGACCTTGACCTTTCACCACTCAAAAAGTGCAGCTCCATGAGATACACATGTATGCCAAATATCAAGTTGCTATCTTCAATATTGCAAAAGTTATGACCAAGGTTAAAGTTTAGTGACAAACACACAGAATGACCGACAGACAGACCAAAAACAATATACTAGTACCCCCGATCATTTGATCCGGGGGCATAAAAATCCAGAATGTTTATTTCATATTTCACCCATGTTTTAATATTAAGATACAACAACATACATCTTTTGTATAATATCATTTCAGGCAAAGTTTACTGCATTTTATCTTGTAAACATTTCTATATCTTTAAAAGATGATGTCCTTCAACCCTTCACCACTCAGATTCACACTTTGACATGTTTGTAGTCCCTTAGAAAATGGAATTAAACTTTATAACTTTCTTACTATATACAAGGTTAAAAAGCTTCATTTCCAACCCTAAGATACTGATGAGCAGCAAACAGAATAAAACCTGAACAAGCTGCGAGTGACTCGCAGGCTGTTCTGGTTTTATGCAGTTTGTATATAGCCATTTCCACTTTGCGTCTGAGAGGGAAAGGATTAACCCATTGCATGCTGGGAAATTTGTCGTCTGCTGAATTTCTAAAATTAGCATTTTCTTCATTTTTTTTTCAAAGAAAACTATCAGAATAGCATTCTGTGGCGTCTCATCTGGGTCCAAACTGTTTGCAAAGGCCTTCAAAATTTGGTTCCAGCGCTGAAAGGATTAAGTGCTCTATTGCACTCACCGCCTCTCCGGGCCTGTTCAGGATGTCATCAGCCGAGTCATCAGACCAGTCGCTGAAGTTCTGCTCTATGTTGTCTAGGTTGTTGTCTGGGAAACAAGCAAATTCATTGAATTGATATCCCCCGCCAATATGCTTCTGGACACCAAAGTGTTATATTTGACACTCAAAAAAGCATTTTTTTTTCAAGATACAAAGGGCCATAACTCCGTTATTAACAGATGGTGTACAATGCCATTTGGCATGCATCATCCACTTATTGATATACATACCCATATCAAGTTTCAATGAAATCCGCCAAAGCACTTCCAAGATACAGACAAAAAAAGCATTTTTTCAAGATACAAAGGGCCATAACTCCGTAATTAACAGATGGTGAAAAATGCCATTTGGCGTGCATCATTCTCTTATCCATATATATACTCATACCAAGTTTCATCCGCCAAAGCACTTCCAAGATATGGCTCAGGATGGACGGAAAGACGGACGGTAAAACGGACGGAAAGACGGACGGACGGACAATGCCAAAACAATATCCCTCCGCCTATGGGGGGGGGGATAATAACCACACATAGGGATCGCTCTGGGAAAACGGGGCTTAATTCATGTGCTAAAAGTGTCATCAAGGATCAGCCTGTGCAGTGTAATCATTTATTGGATTTTTTTTCTGAAGGAAGTCTCCTCTAAGTCCTCTTAGTAAAAATCCAGTTTAGGTGGAAAGTGTCGTCCCTACATTGCCACTGCAGACTGCACAGGCTGACCTGGTACGAAACTTTATGCATAATTATTAAAACCCATTTTGCCAGAGTAAGCCTCTCATATATATGCAAGGTATTGAGTCTCAACATATCAATGTACCAAACACTTATACTGAAAGTTTGTATAAAGTTTTTATAAAATTGTACCAACTGAACTATAAAATATTTTCAATTATCTAAGTCATTTACATGCTAAACGTGTTATCCCTGCTATTGGATACAGACTTAAACAATATTAGATTTCAAATAAGTCATAAGTCAACATAAGTAAGCCATGTGGTCCAGATTTGTATCACTACTCAGGAAAGTTCTCAACATCTTTCCAAAGACATCAAGAACTGGTTCTTCCCAGAAAAAGAACTCAAGAGTGTTTCTGTAAGCTAAAGGCTTTAAATGTAATCAAGGTGAAACAAGAGAAGGTTTAAACATTTAAACTCAAAGACGTGAATCACACAGCGCCATACAGGCATACTACTGTAAAGTCTCTTGATATGAGTCGTGTTCTGAGAAAACTAGGCATAATGTATGTAAATCAGGGACAACACTTTCTGCCTTTATGGTATTTTTCGTTTAAAGGAAGTCTCTTCTAATCGAAAATCCAGTTAAGGTGGAAAGTGTCATCCCTGATTAGCCTGTGCGGACTGCCCAGTTTTCTCAGAACGCAACTCATATGCTCACCTTCTCTGTCAGAGCCCACAGTGTCCTTGATCACGTAGCCTGCTAAAGCACCTGCCCCTTCAAACATGAGAAAAGAGATCTTAGCTACGTTTCAAAGGCAGATTTAGGGCCTAAATAGGGACCACTGCAATATATGATGTTCCTTCAATTAATGTAAATTGTTATGTTAAATCTGTGCTTAAGTTGCTTAAATTCACACCCATATGGTTGGACTTTCAATACTCTGGTAACAACCAACAAACTATGAGCCTGGTTCTGGGGAAACTGGGAAATATTCATGTGCATAAAGTGCCGTACCAGATAAGCCTGTGCAGTTAACGCTCGCTTATCAGGGATGACACTTTTAGCCTAACTGGATTTTTGTTTAGAAGGGACTGCCTTTAAATAAAAAAATCCACAGGAACAGAAATTGTGGCCCCTGATTAGTCGGTGCAGACTGCACAGGCTTATCTGGGATGACACTTTAAGCACATGCAATAAGCCCAGTTTTCCGCAAACAAGGCTCTTATTAACTAGTCTTTGGCATTGAAGTAAACCTGCAGTGAAGAGTAGTTGTTGGTTACACCTTCCACTACAGGACTAAAAGTTACCCCCGCACAGAAACCAAACTTGCAAGTATTCTGGGGATGAAGCTCATACTTAGTGAAGAGAATAATGGTGTCCTGTCTGGCTTGTGCAATACAAAATGACATAGTGCAATTAGAACAACATGATCATGTAACTTTATTATTTAATCAAATAATTTATTACTGCCTTTCTGATTATATTAGATGCAACTTCAAGTTCAATACACAAATACTGAGGGTGCATACCTTCTGTAAAGCTATCTAGCCGCAGCCGTTTGCTGTCCTTGCTGTCGTTGGAATGTGACCTTGACCTTGACCTCTTTCTATCCTCCGTGTCCTACATAAAGATAGACATCAGGTGAGATTACTAAGAGTAAACTAAACCTGATAAAAACATCATCTTCAGAAATAAGTTTAGTAAGTACTTTAAAACCTGATATAAGTGTCATCATCAGAAATAAGTTTCATTAGTACTTTAAACCCTGATAAAAGTGTCATCTTCAGAAATAGGTTTAGTCAGTACAATAAAACCTGATAAAAGTGTCATCTTCAGATATAAGTTAAGCCAGTACTATAAACCCTGATAAAAGTTGTATCTTCAGAAATAAGTTTAGTCAGTACTATTAACCTTGATAAAGTGGTATCTCCAGAAATAAGTTTAGTCAGTACTATAAAAACTGATAAAAGTTGTATCTTCAGAAATAAGTTTAGTCAGTACTATTAACCCTGATAAAGTGGTATCTCCAGAAATAAGTTAAGTCAGTACTATAAACCCTGATAAAAGTGGTATCTCCTAAAATAAGTTTAGTCAGTTCTATTAACCCTGATAAAGTGGTATCTCTAGAAATAAGTTTAGTCAGTACTATAAAACCTGATAAAAGTGGTATCTCCAGAAATAAGTTAAGTCAGTACTTTAAACCCTGATAAAAGTGTCATTTTCAAAAATAAATTTAGTCGGTACTATCAACCCTAATAAAAAAAACTTCATCTTCAGAAATAAGTTTAGTCAGTACTTTAAGCAGGGTTGCCACCAACATAATAATATAAAATTCCCTGACTTTTCACTGACTTTTCCCTGACCAAATCTTGGTTTTCATTGACTAATTTTGCGAAATATTCGGCCTCCTCCTCTCCATACAGCCGACCAAATCCACCCATTTTATAATGTTTATTTTATTCTTTAATATAAAATATTTAACAAATAACAAAGCAGTACTACTTGTACACTAAACTATGTTTTCCCATGTTTCCTAGCGTAAAGGAACCACCATCACATTAAAGACAGCGTGCTTTATCTATTTTTTTTAGAGTTTTTGAAAACCCTGGGTCTTTGAGCCAAAGTCTGTGATATATGATAGGTTAATACATAAAAATTGTAAATTATCTAACTCAAATCTGTGTGACTTCTGCAGTGAAAACATTGAAACTATAGAACATCTTTTTTGGGAGTGCAAACACATCCAGCCTATTTGGAATCAATTAACATATTTTCTTGAACAACATCAACTAAACGTTAAACTATCTCTCTTAAATGTAAGTTTCGGAATTAACTCATTGAAATCAATAGACTGTAATAATATTGTGAATTTTATGGTTATATTGATGAAATATTTTATCTGAAACATGACGTACAAAAAACAAGTACCAAATTTTAATTGTTTTGTCCATAGTCTTAAACTAAAAATTCAGATTGAGAAAGAAATAGCCCTCAGTAATGACACATTACAAATCCTTGAACAAAAATGGAATCGGATTAAATTCTCATAATGTTTTGTCCACTTATATACATTTCACTCTAATGTTAGTTTATCTCTCTAAAATAGTTTTGTTTATTTTTATTTTTTTATTCTTATGTTTTCAATCAGACAAGATCATTGTGAATATACAACAAAACACTTAAGTCCAGTATGTTTTTCTTTCAACTTTATACAATTCATCATATTTCATAACTATTCCTCTGTTGTTCTTTTCTTTTCTCTCTAAAAAAATATATATAAGCATATCTTGTATAACATGTCTGAACTATATTGCTTTGTACAATCACTATGTTGTATGATCATATACATGTTTACATGGTATGTATGATATTGAATAAAAAAAAAAAAAAGAAAATAAACAAAAGTCCGCTAATCATTACAAAAAAAAAAAAAAAAAAAAAATTGTGCAGGTAGGAGCAGTAGCAGGTCTTCTTGATAACTGAAATAAATAAGCAAAGTATAGTATAGCTTTTTCATGCTGTCATCTCTAATGATCCTGCAAAGCATAAAATATAGAATTAATCAGCTCTGGGGGCAAGGCCAGGATGCATGCAAAGCCTTTCAGCCTTCAAGGATATACTACGAATTAATCAAAGATAAAAAAATAGATAAATTTACATTTTGGAACATGCTTTACACATGTTATTGTTTTATGTAAATAGAAATAGTCAAAACATTTCAAATAACAAATATACTGTTGAATCTTCAAAAACAATGTACCTGAAGACTGCCATAGCCACTAAATAACTTATGCATAGACCAAAAATTATATTTTTCACTGACTTTTCTGAAATTTCATTTTTCACTGACCATTTTTTTAAATTCCCTGACTTTTCACTGACCTTGAAAAAAAAAACAAATTTCCCTGACTTTTTAATTAAGTGGCAACCCTGTTAAACCCTGATAAAAGTTTCATTTTCAAAATTAAGTTTAGTCAGTACTATTTACCCTGATAAAAATGTCATCTTCAGAAATAAGTTTAGTCAGCACTTTTAACCCTGATAAAAGTTGTATCTCCAGAAATAAGTTTAGTCAGTACTACTAAACCTGATCTCTGGAGTTCCTTTAGGTACCCTGCACTTTTTTATGTTTTATTTTTGGTCTTTATCAAACAGAAATATTACATTTAAACCAATTTTTATATGACATAAATTTATTTAAGTATGGGTCAAATGCAATTTTGAAAGCATGCATTGGCAATAAAAATTCATTACATTATATTTTTTAACTTTCTTATTTCCATTTTTAACCATTTGTTTGTCAAAATAATGATGAACAGCATACACTTCCTCTCTTTGATTGTTTCTCCTCATCTTTCCTTGACCTGCGTGACCTTGCCCTTGTACTGTCGGCCTTCCTTGATCTTTCACTGCCTGCTACACTTCCCTGTGGGTGAAACACAAACGAGATAAGAGATACAACAGAAAACAGTTGCTATATTCTTATGAGTGTAAACTGGTCTAAATGCACATGTGTCAAAGGTCGTCCCAGAGTAGCCTGTGCAGTCCACACAGGCTACTCTGGGACGACACTGTCCGCTTTTATGGAATTTATGTTTAAAAAAGTCTCCTCTTAACGAATACCCAGTGTACATGTAGGCATAAAGTGTTGTCCCTGATAGGCCTGTGTGCACTGCACAGGCTAACCAGGCTCATATGATAGTGTTTAGGAGATAGAGCACCAGTATATAAATATTGTATTCTTAAATAATAAAAAAAAAAGTGCATTTTGTCAATCCAGGAGACAACCGTTTTTATTGATAGGTTGGCAACTCTTCAAGAAAGCAATATTAATTTTAATATTGGAAACAAAGGTGCTTTTAAAGCACTGAGTAATTTTAGTCTTAAGCACTTTCTTACCCTAATTTTAAGTGATAACAAAGAAAGGAAAAGAATACTAAATCAATTATCAAGATGTAACCAGCTTAAATTTCTTTAACAAAGAGAAAAAGCTAAACAAGATTCAACAGTAGCCACTGGCAAACGAACAGAATTTCAAATGAACAAGTTGCATTTACCGTAAAAACTCAGTCATAGGTCTACCCGCTCATACGTGGGGGGGGGAGGGGTATAAAATGGTAAAAAAATGTGACATTTTGTGTATGTGCACTTCATAAGTCGGGTAAAAAGTATGCTTAATGACAAACTTTTCACACTGGATAGTTAATTATTCTTACAAAATAAAATAGGCCAAATATGCTCAACAAAAAGAGAACCTCTCTGTTGAATACCAGTATGGCGTTATGTATATGTAGTCCTCCAAATCAGGTGGCCATGTGTTTGATACCCACAGTGGGATTGTTCTAAAGATCTCCTCTTCAGACACCAAGTACTAAATCTACCCAGGAAACTGACCCTCAAAACCAGGTATGTGTATTAACTACACATACCTGCTCAAAACCCCTTCGGTTTTTGATACAATCCAGCTAAAATAAATAAGCAAGTGATAATAAGCCTGTGCAATCTAGGATGACACTCTCTGCCTAAACTGGATATTTTGCTTAGGAGAGACTTCTTTTGAAACGAAAAATACCATGAAAGCAAAAAGTGTCGTCCCTGATTAGCCTGTGCAAACTGCACAGGCTTATCTATGACAACACTTGACACACATGCATTAGGCCCCTGTTTACAAGAGCACAGCTAAAATATGTTTAAACAAACCAGCAGCATGAACGACTCATGTATATTTCTCTGTGTACCTTATCACTGTGCTTGTCGGCCTCTGGTTCCTTCTCTGCTACAGGTTCCCTGGCTGACCGCTTGCTGTGAGTGGAAAGAGCAGGGGAACCATCTTTGGGTTTCTTCACGGACGGTGACCTGGTCCGCGAGCGAGACGCCTTCCTTTTCCTGACAAATGATGTTGTATACCATATCTTAAGTAGCATGCTTGATATTGCCCTTGATTCAAACATTGATAAGTTTACTTAGTTAATAAAATAGCATTTATTCCAACAATCTAGATCTAGACATATCCCTGTTTTGGCACTGAAGCAAATAAGTTTATTCAGTATCATAATGAACCCTTTACCCCACCCACACGAACCTTGAATATTTATGCCACTCAACTGGACATTTAGGTAACATTTCACAACTGGTTCTAACAGTTTACCCAACCTGATCAAAGACAATGTAAGTTAAAGAGATAACTCCTCTGGGAACAGATTTATGGTCACACAAGATACAGGATGCAGCTGAAAAGCTGGACCATTCTTGTGGTATTGTTTTATGATTTGATAACTAAAGAGAAATTCTAAGTCCAACTTGTAATTCACGTTTCAATGCATAGTCCTTTTATTTGCCATTGAATATTTAAATTAAAAACAAGGGCTGTTTGTAAAACATGCATGCCCCCCATATGGGCTGTCCGTTGTAGTGGCAGCCATTGTGTGAATACGATTTTTGTCACTGTGACCTTGACCTTTGACCTAGTGACCTGAAAATCAATAGGGGTCATCTGCGGGTCACGATCAATGTACCTATGAAGTGTCATGATCCTAGGCAAAAGCGTTCTTGAGTTATCATCCGAAAATCATTTTACTATTTCGGGTCACCGTGACCTTGACCTTTGACCTTGTGACCTCAAAATCAATAGGGGTAATCTGCAAGTCATGATCAATCTACCTATGAAGTTTCATGATCCTAGGCGTATGCGTTCTTGAGTTATCATACGAAAACCATTTTACTATTTCGGGTCACCGTGACCTTGACCTTTGACCTAGTGACCTCAAAATCAATAGGGGTCATCTGCGAGTCATGATCAATCTACCCATGAAGTTTCATGATCCTAGGCGTATGCGTTCTTGAGTTATCATCCGGAAACCATTTTACTATTTCGGGTCACCGTGACCTTGACCTTTGACCTAGTGACCTCAAAATCAATAGGGGTAATCTGCAAGTCATGATCAATCTACCCATGAAGTTTCATGATCCTAGGCGTATGCGTTCTTGAGTTATCATTCAAAAACCATTTTACTATTTCTGGTCACCGTAACCTTGACCTTTGACCTAGTGACCTCAAAATCAATAGGGGTTATCTGCGAGTCATGATCAATGTACCTATGAAGTTTCATGATCCTAGGCCCAAGCGTTCTTGAGTTATCGTCTGACAACCACCTGGTGGACGGACCGACCGACAGACCGACCGACATGAGCAAAGCAATATACCCCCTCTTCTTCGAAGGGGGGCATAATAACACTTTTAATGTTGACCAGTCCAGAGGGGCAGCAAGAGGAAAGCAAAATAGAGAAATGTGCAGGATCTATGTCTAGATCATTTTCTACCCCCCCCCCCCCCTCAGGTAGACCAAACCTATTACCCTACCACATTTGCACTTGGACCTTAAGAGTTTACCCTAGTCCACTTGTTCTTTCAAGCTTTACACCCTCATGCCTGGACAAACATGTCAACCAACTTACAGAAAGAGTTTATCCTAACCCACTTAGCACCTGGACCTTATATTGAACAGCAGACTCCTGCTCCTTAAGGTTTCCCCAAACAACCTTCAGCTAAAGGTTGACCTCATGCATCAAATGTAAACATATATCCTTAACATCAGGGCTTAAATATTAACAAATTATACCTAGACTTACCACAGGAACATAAACAAAACTGTTTACAACAGGAAAGTGAAGCTTCATCCAACAAAACTGAACATAAAAGTTTTAATCCACCCAATAGGCTCTAAGCATTTACCCCAACCACTTTTCACATAGCGTTTATCCAATCCAGCTGGACCTTAAGATTTCACCCAAACATGTTTGCCTTATAACCTCACCCACCTGTACTACACGGTACACCCCTACCACCTGGCAAACCCTACACAACTGAACCACAAGATTTACCCCCTTTGTCCAAAGTGTTAACCCAACCGACCTGGACCTATCGCTGCTGTCGTCTCGTCTCTTCTCTCTGTCCACTTCTCCATCCCTGCTCCTACTGCTGACACTCTCCTTGTCCCCTCGACCCCTCTCTCGCTTGTCAGACTCCTTGCTGCGACCCCTATCTCTACGATCATCATCCTTATCTCTCCCTCTCTCCTTCTGTCGATCCCGATCTTTGTCCCTGCTTTTTTCCTCCTCACGTTTCTTACTGTCCGAGTCTGTGTCTTTGCTTCTATTAGTCTCCTCCTTCTTCTCAAATTTGTCTTCTTTTTTCTCCTTTTCCTCTTCAATTCTATTTACAAGAACAATTTTCAGATGCAATGCTCTTTTTAAAAAGATCCAGATAAATATCACCCAACGAAAGAATATTATCTTTTTCTTAAACAGTATACAAATTAAAACCTAGTTTTAATTTTGCTTTTAAATCTTTGTTCATTACAATTTGTCAATCATCAAAATTAAAATATCCCATGCATCCATATACCACCGAAAATTGAAGGACTGGCATCAACTGAACCATGTTAAACAACTTTTTAATGGCATGTAGCAGCCAAAGTTCAACAACACTCATGACTATTACACATCTCACCTCTCATCTTTCTTGCTTTCAACCCTAGCAGACCTCTTGTCCTCTTTGTCTCTTTCCTGCAATTCCTTTTCCTTAGTCTCCTTTTCTTTGGGCTCTTTTTCTCTTGGGTCCCTTTCTTTATCTTTCCCATCCCTCTCACGATCTCTGACTGCATCTGGCTTGTCATCTCGTCTGTCTCTATATACAGGCTTTGTTCTTATTAAAAATTTCTATAATTCCAGTGTAAACTTTAACAGTCATTGCCAGTGACAAATGGCTCATTTCATGCAGGTACAAAACCTTTGTTAAAATCTAAAAATTGTGTTGTTCCCTACTTCAAATGACTTACACACACAAAAACAAAAAGCTTCATTTTGATTTATTGAATCCAATGACTAAATTCATGGGCGCATAAAACTGTGCAATACACAAACATAACGTCTTGCACTTATAAATAGTATAACAAAGACACTTTGATAAAGTTTCTTTTTGATACACAGAAAACTGCCTGGGACACAAAGTTTTGTTATGCACCACTGGTAAGAGGTACACTTTGTTTTGTCTGATCGTGAATTTGAAAAAATGAATCCCTTCATATGAACAAAAATGCTTCAATACTTGATCTTGACAAAAACTCGACTGCCACATATTTTTACTTATTGTTAAAAATCTGACCAATAGTTTGGTCATTAATGACAAAAATTCTGAGCACCAGTGACCCAAATTGGCCGATCAGGTGAATGACCAAAAATAATGACAAGTAGAGCTTTGTCACAGAGGTGACGAATACCCCCACGTGCTGCATTGACACAGAATATTTTGCATGTTGTCTTCACAAAAAAACAGCGGACACCATGCTCAATGTTAAAAACGCACTAAGTGACCCTGTGACTAGTTTTTGATCCCGCATGGCCCGTGTTAGAACTTGGCCTAGACATCATCTAGGTTCAACTTCTGACCAAGTTTGGTGAAGCTCGGATGAAAACTACTTGAATTAGAGAGCGAACACCATGCCTAATGTCTAAAACGCATTAAGTGACGAAGTTTTTGACCCAGCATGACCCATATTTGAACTTGACCTAGACTCATTCTAGATACAACATCTGACCAAGTTTGGTGAAAATCGGATGAAAACAACTTGAATTAGAGAGCAGACACTGAATACGGACCGACTGACAGAACGACAGACAAGCTCACTCCTATATACCCCCCTAAACTTCGTTTGTGAGGGTATAATAAATAATGACCAAGGAATTGGTCGATACATGATGTCATTTACCAAACGTCATAACAATAATACATCTACCATACTTGAATGAAGGTATGGGAAGAACAGCCTTAGAATTTTTTTTTAACATTACACAAAAAATATTTGCCTGGACAAGGTGTCAAACTGTTGACAATGCAACACTCTTTCAACTGTGTTATCTGCTTGATGCGTAGGAGTACAAAATGCCATGATATACATCTGCATTTGATTTCTAGTTTTACCTGCTCTCATCCTTGACAGGTGGTCTGTCATCTTTCCTATCTCCATCTTTACGCTCCGCCCAGTCACGACGATCATTAGGGTAGAAATCATCATTACGCTGTCGTTGATTCTCCCAATCTCCTCGACGACTACGATCATCGTAACGACCACCCCCTAGGAGCAGTAAGTAAAGAATTCTTTAAAAAAAAAATGTTCAGTACAGTAAGGTCTGCAATCTGAGCCCATATTCACCAACTCATTCTTGGACTTAAGAATAAAAAATAAAAAATAGACTTAAATCAACAATCTTGAACAATTAATCTTTCTTCAGTGTTTCTATAGATGTGCACCATAAAACATGCTTTATCATGATGATAACACTGTTTTATATGAAGAATGATGAAATTTGAGGATTCACATGCCAAGTTAGACTTAACAATAAAGAATACTTAGAAAATTACAGTTTTTTAAGAATATTTGTTATTCTTAGACTTAAGCATAAGAATGGGTTGATGCATACATGTACATGTACCAAATGATAAAGGGTACCCTTGTTTCTGAACAAGAGCACCGCATAACGGGTGCCACGCTCGGCTGCGAAAGCTTGTCAGATTTTTTTTTTAGAGGTCACAGTGACCTTGACCTTTAACCTAGTGACCTTACTTCCCTTGAATTTTGTCCAATCCAACCGGGGGTGGGGGGGGGGGATGGGGAGGGTCTCACAGTCAATTATGACTATGTCAGACATCACTGACAACCAAGGCCTGTGGTTTAAAAGAGATCATAGCCAGAGTTGAACATGTATCTATGGACATTAGTCCACAGGTATGTAATGAACATCAAAGAAATTATAATTATATCATTAAAAAAAAATTTGACAAATCAATCATTTGGGTTATAAATAATCAAAATAATAAATCTGTACAGTAACTGTGAAAAGAACTTCAATTGTAAGGAAATATATAATATATGATTTATAATTATATAAATTACTTCCCTTGAAAATAATTGTCTGTAACAAATCTCTATTTTTAGTAGCAAACAATTAAAAGCCACTACCGTGACTGTTGATTCACCACTCAAAATGTGCAGCTCCATGAGATATACATGCATGCCAAATATATAAAGTGGCTTTGTTCAATATTGAATAATTTTCTCCCTTTTTAAAGCTTATTACTTCCCTTAAATCTGTATTTTTACCATAGACGGTAAAGGATGATCTTGACCTTTTACCACAATGAGTTTGTCAGAAACACAATGCCGCCTACTGCGCCGCTTTGATTTATTTAACAAAAATATATACGTGGGCAGGTCAGATAACTATGTTCATTTAAAGCTTATTACTTCCCTTTACTTTGTTTTTTCGACCCTAGACCTTAAAGGATGATGTTCACCTTCAAATTTTACCACTCAAAATGTGCAGCTCCATGAGATACACATGCATGCCAAATATCAAGGTGCGATCTTCAATATTTAAAAAGTTATGGCCAATGTAAAGGTTTTAGCACGATGCCTACGGCGGACATCCGACAACGAGCTGGCTATGACAATAGCTTGGGTTTTCTCAAAAAACAGCTTCCCTAAAAATACAAACAAATTGAAAATGTGGTAATCAAATTAAAAGAAATAAGTGTCTCCTTAGTCAAAAAGTTCAAATATGTAAAAACAATAATTCAAATAATCAAATATTTGAATGAGTGGTATTCCATGCCCTCTCTACTGACAATAAACATTAGACGAGTTGTCAAATATTTCACAATAATTGTTACTGTCCTACATGTTGTACACATGACCCTTACTGTCTTGGGGCCCACCCCTGTTCCAGTTGCCCCTGTTGCGGCCCCTTCCGCGATCTCCCCTGTCCCAGTTAGGTCCCTCATCTCTCTGGTAGTCATAGCGACCACCACGACCAATACCTGCAACATATCATAGAACAACTAGGCACTTGGGATCATGGTTAGACATATATCAAAGTTGTTCATAAGCAACATCATCATTATATTAGCCTTGTTTTGGAAACATTTGGCTTAATGCAGGTGTGTAAAGTGTTGTCCAAAATAAGCCTGCGCAGTCCAAACAGGCTAATCTCAGACGACACTTTCTGATTTAACTGGATTTATAAGAAACCTCCTCTAAATGAAAAATACCATACAAAAAGACAGTGTTGTCCCTGATAAGTCTGAGCAGACTCATCTGAGAGGACACTGGCTCATATCATCACAATCACCATCACAATCATCATCATTATCACCACTATAATCACCACCATCATCATCATCATCATCATCATCATCATCATCATCATCATCATCACCATAATTATCATCCCCATCACCATCATCATCATTATCATCACCATCATAATTGTTAATACCATGACCATGATGATTATCATCAACTCCATGATCATTATACAACTCTTTTAATACTTTCAAGCACTTCAACAAGTATTGTCAGATTTACTGAGTGTCAGTGTTGCTAGACGAACAACAAATGTTCATTGCATTCAATTTCATTCTCTTACCATCAACATCTCTCAGAACAATTTAATGTGTAAAGATTTTACAAGTAGATTTCACAGTATAGCATTTCCTTGCAATTGGAGTCAAGAAGGACCAGCATTTCACAGATATGATAAAATTGCAATCACAATAAAAACTAGAGCTTTTTTACAGCGTGACATATACCCCCACATGCTGCATTGACACAGAATAGTTTGCATGCTGTCTTCACAAAACAAGAGAAGCTAATCTATGGCGATTTTTAAGAATTATTATGCCATTATCATTCATGGCCATTTTGACCTTTGAACTCTTGAATTCTTTTGCATGACACACTGTCCAATGACTGTGAACAAAACTAATGTAAAGAGTCATTTTTAAATCTCACAATGAAAGACATAGCTATGGCCTGGACAAGGTCATTTATGGCCATTTTTGACTTTTGAACTCCAAGTGTGACCTTTACCTTGGAGATATTGACTTAATTCTTTCGCATGAAACACCGTCCAATGATCGTGAACAAATGTACCGAGTTATTTTAAAACATCACAATGAATGACATAGTTATGGTCCTGACAAGATCATTTATGGCCATTTTTTTTTCTTTGAACTCAAAGTGTTACCTTGACATTGCAGATACCGACGTAATTCTTTTGCATGACACACCGTCCAATGATGGTGAACAAATGTGCCAAATGATTTTAAAATTTCACAATGAACGCCATAGTTATGGCCCGGACAAGCTCATTTATGGCAATTTTTTACCTTTGAACTCAAAGTGTGACCTTGACCTTGGAGATATTGACGTAATTCTTTTGCATGACACACTGTCCAATGATGGTGAACAAATGTGCCAAATGATTTTGAAGTCTCACAATAAATGACAAAGTTATGGCCCAGACAAGCTCATTTATGGGAAATTCCAAGTGTGACCTTGACCTTGGAGATATCAACGTACTTCTTTCGCATGACACACAGTTCCATCATGGTGAACAAATGTACCAAGTCATTTTAAAATCTAAAACGAGAAATGACATAGTTATGGTCCGGACAAACTTTTGGTTTTAAAAGCACTTAGTGACCCCGTGACCTAGGTTTTGACCTGGCATGACCTATACTCAAACTTGACCTAGACATCATCTAGATACAACTTCTGACCAAGTTTTGTGAAGATCTGATGAAATTTTTGAGACAGACTGACAGACCGACTGAATAAGTGATTCCTATATAGCTCCCATTACCAATGGTAATGGGAGTATAAAAATCAATTAACACAGTAAAAAGATTGTAAAACGAAGAAGTTTCTTTTGGAAACATTGAATGCTTTCAAGAAGAAGGGTGCGAACTAGTCACAAAATAGGCCCATTTAAAGGTCTCTGTTATATTGCGAACCATGTTTTATTCTGTTGAACAAATGAAAGTACACAAAATACAAAATAATGGATACCACAAAAAACTTCAAAATGCCATCCAACAAGGTAAAAAAATATATTAGCAATCTCAAAATAGTTCTACAAGTAAGCTTATTACAAACACAATTTCAGTAAAATACCTCCATCCAAATTATTGAGCAGAAACTAACCCAAAATGCAATGCACAGTTTAGTCTCTATAACAGCAACCTACACAAAATGTCAATGCAATACATCCATTCAAACTCAAGAAAATGAGCAGAAACTGTTTTTTATTTTCAGTATCGGTGACTTAGATCCAAAACTGACTGGCGCCAAATGTAATCCCAAGTATGGTCCACGGTTTAGCTACCTGCAAACTAAATTTGTGTACGATAAATTCTTTCAATCCAATGCTACTGAATGGCTAACATTGTTCTTAATTTAGCATCCATGACTTTGACCTTACCAATGCAATCTAAAGATAACTCTTCATGTAAACTTCTTACAAGTACAATCGAGAGCAATTATTCCATTCAAACTTAAATTGAGTGAAAAAAAAAAATTTTTAATTACAGTGACCTTGACGACCTGGCCTAAATATAATCCCAGGCTGGGTCCCCATTCAAACTCATTCCAAAACCCCATCAAAATTGGTTGATGCAAACTCAAGCAATTGACAGAAAACAACCAATAAGAGAGCACACAACATTAATACAGCAAATTTGTGAGAAATAAAAGGCCATAATTAAAAAAAACTCCATGCAAAGTCAGAAAAGCTTTATGCACTTTTGCTGGTTATCAAACTTGAAGGAAATTATATGCCAACAAACATAACCACCAAGTTTCATGATGAGTGACAGTCGATGTTAACTTAAACAGTTTAAGAGCAGACAACGTGAATTGTGCTATTATTTTACATTCCAGGGGCCATAATTCAAAAGTTCTTAATGTGATCTGGCTGGTTATCAAACTTGGCCAAGATCCTATGCTCATAAACAGCAATACAAAGATTCATAACGTTAAGAGTTAAGAGTAATCGAGAGGTCAGCGATCACTGGACGTAACCAAATCACTTGCCAACCAGAAATGTTTCCATAATAAGCCTTGTTTTTTTAAACCCACGCATACTGCATTGGTAACCTACCACCATATCTACCATCCCCCCTATTCTGTTGACCATATCGATCATATGGCCCCTCCATGGGTTCAACCCGCCGGTCCACAGGAATATCCCTATCTGGGCGACCGTATGGGACTGGGCCCCTATCGACTGGGTCCGGGAATCTGTCCCCTGGCTCAGGGCGCCCAAACCGAGCGGGTCGGTCATCATAGTTGACCGGGGCAGGAGGGGGTGGGGGTGGAGGATAACGAGGGTCGTCATATCGGTCCCTCCTGGAAAACAAAACAATTCATTAAGTGTATAACATAGTCATGTTTTAAATTTGAGTGTGTGTATATTTTTCGAAATAATTGTAATTTACTTTGACTATATTACAATTGAAATTATATGCCTGAAAAGGTTCTAGGACTGTGAATAAATTCTATTCAAATCTGTATAAAAACTGGTCAGAATCCTAGAATTACTCAGTGATTCATATCACAGAAACATAACAACAATTACTCAAAATAATAAGAACTGAAATCATGTTCAATTTATATTTTAATTAATTAAAACTACACATCTGTCCAAATGACACTGACCAGAAACCTCCAAGGAGCGGTTCTGGATCGTTCACATTTTCTTTTAACAGACACGCCCACACTGTGTGGCACACACAGATCCACCAACAGGGTTAACGCTGAATGTCAATGTACCATTTGTCTAATGGCAGGGAAAAGAAGAACGTACGCTATACAGATGATCAAATTTGCTTGTTTGAAACACTGACCTGGGTTCATCCCTGTATCTATCATCAGGAAACCTGTCCCTTCTATCAGGCAGAACATCTACAGGTGGTGGGAGATCGCGCTCATAATCCCGGTCTACAATAGGGGGGCGATCCCTGATATCCCGGTCTACGATAGGGGGGCGATCCCTGACATCAATGGGATCTAATGGCTCTTCTCTGAACTCATGGATACCCCTGAGATCCCTGTTTGAAGCAGCAATGAATGTCTGATCATAAAAGCCTAATGCTGGAAAAACTGGGCTTAATGCATGTGCATAGTCTCTGCTGCGCGGACTGCACAGGCTAATCTGGGACAGCACTTTTCGCTTTGATGTTTTTTTGTGAAAAATTATTCTCGTGAAAAACAAAAATCCAGTTAAGGTAGAAAGTGCCGGCCCTGATAAGCATGTGCAGATTGCACAGGCTAATCTGGTATGACACTTTAAGCAAATCATAAAACCCAGCTTTCCCGGAACTAGCTCCATTAAACCAAGGCTTAGACAGTATTGAAAGCTATACATGAGTCCCCTACCAATGAAAACTCCCTATCTAATACAGATTGTACATGAACTTCATATTGCCTGTTAACTTTACCCATTTAATCCATTTGTCACAGCAGGTAAAGAATATTAATAGTGTTTTTTTTATATCTCTGGTGGAATCATATCAAGTTAAATTAATAACAAATAGTGTTTTTTTTGGTTACAAAAACCCTCAGATTTAGCAGTTGGTTTACAGGATAAAACCTAACAGAAAATTATCTAATGATCCCATAGAAAAAAAACACCACTGCAAGAGGTAAATCAATTATGATTGGATAGTTAAAAAAAAAATGTTTGAGTGTTTTTAAACAACCATTATAAATATAAGCAGTTATTTGCAATGTAACCTTTTACCTGTCTCTTGCATCTGTCCTAATTGGGTCCCTAAGCGGCTCCCTCAATGGTTCCCGAAGCACTTCCCGTAATGGCTCCCTGAGGGGGTCCCTGTCTCTAGTTTCCCTATCACGAGGATCTGGCCTTGCATCCCTCATTGATCTTGAATCTTTGTCCCTCATGTCCCTAAGGGGCACCCTCGACTCAAGCCTGGACTCCCTGGTATCCAAGGCACGATCTCTTGAATCAAGCCTGGAGTCCTTCATATCAGTCCTAGAATCTCTTGGCTCAATTCTAGGCTCTCTTATATCCAGTCTAGATTCCCTGGGGTTCGGTCTGGAGTCCCTCTGATCCAGCCTGGAATCCCTAGGGTCCCCTCTTAAATCTCTTCCATCCCCTCTCAGCTCCCTAGAATCCCCTCTGGGCTCCCTTAGGTCGGGCCTTGAGTCCCGCAGCTCCCTGGACTCGTTCCTGGCACCCCGTGACTCCCCCCTGAAGTCACGAGCTTCCCCTCTCAAGTCCCCCCTGTTGGACTCTCGACTGTCTGTGTTATCCCTGTCTCTAACATCCAGATCTCTGTCAGCTGTGTACAGAGACTCTTTATTAGAATAAAATGCTTGCATGCAAGAAAATCTTTATTGAGATATAAAGTAGTTCCAGGTAAACATTAATAAGAATATTTCAAGTACAAAAATTGCACGATTCTGCTAAATTGCAGGATAGCCACCCCACCAAATAAACATGAACATGTCTGTTGTCTCAATGTATTACTTATACTTGAAACAGTGCTATGGAGAAGTTTAATGTTTACCTCAAAACAATTTCAAAGTAAAAAAAGGTGGCATAATTTTCCTCATTTGCATGTCAGAGTTATGGAATTTGGTAAGTGACCACACACATTGACATCAACCGCAAGTATGAAGTTTCCATAGAATACCTGTAGTAGATCCAGTACTATGGAGAAGTTGCAAGTTTACCTTAACAAAAGTACAAACAGACAAGAGTCATGGAACTTGGTGAGTGACCTCAAAAAATGACAATTTTCAGGAATTCAGCTACAAAGATACACAAAACATCTTCATCTGTTGTAAAGACACTTTTGTTAACACCATTCTAAGCCACATATAACATAAAAACCTTATTGCTATTAAATTATTTAGCATTTAATGATTCATACCCATCTTCTAAAGTAACTCACTTTTAAAAAATTACAAAGCATGTATTAACAAGCAAATTCATTGAATTGATATCCCCCGCCAATATATTCTGGACAAAAAACTGTTATATTTGACACTCAAAAAGCATTTTTTCAAGATACAAAGGACCATAACTCCGTTATTAACAGATGGTGTACAATGCAATTTGGCGTGCATCATCCTCTTATCAATATATATACTCATACCAAGTTTCAATGAAATCTGCCAAAGCACTTCCAAGATATGGTTCCGGACACAAAAGTGCCGGACGGACGGACAGAAAGATGGACGGAAGGACGGACGGACAACGCCAAAACAATATCCCTCTGCCTATGGCGGGGGATAATAATTATTTATTATTGAACAAATATCACACACTGTTAGATAGAAACAGTACTTTAAAAGAGTCCAGCTTAACAGGAAAACTGTACTGTTGACTAATGGTGAAACTTCCTATATTGGACAACTAGAAGTGAATTTCTAAAATCAGCCAAAAATACAACATAAAGATGTCTACCTCTAGGCGCTGGGTCCGGTGATCTCGCCCTTCTAGGAGGAATGGGAGACCTTGACATCTTACGACCCATGGGTGATCTGCCCCTTGGTTCTAAAAATATCCAGCATATATTGGTGCAATGCATGCAGCAGCTATATGGAGATAATACAAACCATTGCAAACCGATTTGATTGAAACTTGGCATGATTAACAAGAGGGCACAGATGGCCATATATCGCTCACTTGTGTAATGGGGTGTGGCCAGTTTTCAACCTTGGTGCATTATTTGAACAATCTTTGTAGAGGACATATTAATCTGATGGCACATACTTATTATTAGTAAGACCTGTGTTTGCACTTTGAAGCCACACAGCAGCTATTATTGGAAAATTTTTCAGTCCAGGGCCCCTAACTTTGCCAAAAATCAATGGAATGGAACGAAACTCACACTTCATCTGTAGGTCATGTAGGTAGACTCACATACCAAAAACCAGCACAATATCTGTAACCGTTGTGTAAATACCACCCGTAAACTGTTATTATAGAGAAAATTCGCAAGGCCCTAACTTTGCAAAAATTAACGAACAAGAACGAAACTCACACTTCATTTGTCAGCTCAATATCTGAAGAAAGACATAATTGAGAAAACAATAAAGTCCGAGGCCAATAATTTTGCCAAAAATCAATGAACCGGAACAAAACTCACACATCAACTGTAGATCGTGTAGGAAGACTCAAATATTAAAAATAAGTTCAATATCTGAAAGCATTGTGTAACAAGAGGGCCAAGATGGCCCTAGTTCGTTCACCTGAGAGGAGTCGGTTCATTCAATCTTCAAACGTCAAACCTGACCTAGATATTGTCCAGACAAACATCCTGGTAAAGTTTCATCATTATTGACCTATGGCATATGGAGTGATTTTGTTTTTGTAAGATTTGACCTGGTTACCTATATTTTGAGCTGATCCCCCTTACCAAACATCAAACTTTGCTTACAAATATAAATATTATGACCAAGATTCATAAAATCTGAAACAAAATTATGACCTCTAGAGTGTTTACAAGGATTTTGTATAATATAATGAAAATTTGGACAATCTAAAGGCAATAATTATGGCATTAATTATGTGATATATATAAAACCAATCTTTTCACCAAGTTTCATGATGATTGGGCAAAAAAAGGGGACTTCTAGAGTGTTCACAAGCTTTATAAATATGAGATAAAAAAAAAGTGTTTACATGGTTTCTCTAAAGCCAAATAAGGAAAACTGCCCCCCCCCCGGCAGCCATATTATTCAAGTGACCGGAACCATTTTCGAACTCAACTCTCATATCAAGGAAACAAATGTTCTGACCCAAATTCATGAAAATATGGCCAAAAAAATTACTTCTAGAGTGTTCACATGTTTTCACTATATACATATAGAGAAAAATGCCCCGCCCACTGGCGGCCATGTTTTTTCACCAATCTAGACCATTTTCGAACTCGTCCGAAATATCAATAAAACCAATGTTTTGACCAATTTTCATGATGATTGGGCCAAAATTGTGACTTCTAGAGTGTTAAAAAGGTTTCTCTATAGCCAAATAAGGAAAACTGTCCCGCCCACTGGCGGCCATGTTTTTCAACCGACCGGAACCACTTTTTAACTCAACCAACATATCATTAAGACAAACATTTCGACAAAGTTACATGAAGATTGGGCATGAAATGTGACTTCTACAGTGTTTACAAGTTTTTTCCTTTTTTTGACCTAGTGACCTAGTTTTTGATCCGGAACAACCCAGTTTCGGACTCAACCGAGATTTCATTGGGACAAAGCTTCTGACCAAGTTTCATGAAGATCGGACAATTAATGTGGCCTCTAGAGTGTTTACGAACAAATGTGGACGGACAGATGACGGACAAAGACCGGTCACAAAAGCTCACCTGAGCAATCAGGTGAGCTAAAAAAACTTCAGAAAACGGAATACCAGATTGACAGACAGACGAAAAGACTAAAGGACTGCTATATGCCACCTTAATGGGTGCATAAAAAAGCTTTTTTCGTATTAAAGAATTTTTTAATTATTATAATACTATTTTAGTCAATATAAAACATTTCACCTACACAACCCTAGAGAGGGTCAATATTGACCCAAGGGGTATGATTTAAACAAACTAAGTAGAGGACCACTATATGATCTTACATGGCAAATATTTTAATAATGTTTGTACACGACAACTTTCACACACCAAATAACAAAGCTGTAGGCTAAGTGACACACGCATTCCCCGGACCAGAATGATATGTACAACTTTCAAAGATGGCCACCCGTGCATCATGCCTGTAAAGTGTTGTTAAAATCTGCAGAGTGGTTTAGGAGATGTTTTGAATAAAAAATTTACAACTCTGAACAACGTACAAAAGGCAGTCAGTCCCACAAGCTCACCATGTACATCGCACATGTGAGCTAGTAAAACACACAACAGCATTTAAATAGAAACCTTCCATTCATAAAATACCAGAGATTTCTAACCAGTACACAACATTGCTTTTGTAATGCTACTGTTTTTTTTATACAATCAACAGAAAAGGTGTTTTAATTTTCCAATTAAACTTTTTTTTTACAATTGTTCATCCACTGAACTTCTTTTCCGAGAGAGCTCTGAAAAATTAAATTGTCTTTTATCTAACGACCCATACATAAAATCGCTACATTTTTGTTGAGGAAGAAAGTAAGACAATTTGGCATAATAATAAGGCTATTTCTTAAAGGAAACTTCTTATCATGGCTCTTAAATTAGCAAAACAAATCCCTGAGCTTACCTAATTCCTTGCGGTCATGTGATCGATCCAGACTCCTTTTTTCCAAGGACTTCTTAGGGACTGGCGACATAGACCTATCTCTTGCCTTCATTTTATCCTTCTTCTTTTTTGATATAACAACCTCCTCTCTAAGAGGAGAAGGAGCTCTATCTTTCTTCTTGTCCTTGTTCTTTTTGTCTTTCTTCTTCTTTTTCAGGGGTGAGTTTGACCTGAAGTCTGACAATGGACTCAGCTCCCTGTCACGGCTCTCATAACCTCTTGACCTTTCCAGCGAGGTGTCTTTCGACTTATCAAGAGTTTCAGCATCCTTCTTTTTCTTCTTTTTCTCCGCTTTCCTGGCCTTTTTACCATCCGGAGAAAATGACAACGACTTTTCAAAACTGGGTGACCTTGACTTTGTCTGTTTTCGTGACCCTCGGACCTTTTCAATTTTTGATTCCCTCTCAAACTCTGGCGATGCTCTTCTCTCAGCTTTTTTCTTTTTTACAGGAGACACTAAGCTCATGGCCTTAATTTTTTCACCCCTGCGCCCTTCCCCGCTGGACAATGACCGTGACCTGGTTGACCTAATTCTTGGTGGCAAGGGAGGCACTATGATACCCAGAGGAGGCGACCTTGACGGCATGGTCAGCTTCATTTTTGGTGGTTGTGGAGTGACGTCTGGTTCATCATCAGAGTGAAATCCCTGAATGGCGTTACTCACTAGGGGCTTTTTATTCTTGAATTTCAAAGGGCTCAGAAGTTTGCGTCCTTTTTGTTCTGGTTCCGAGGATCGGTCGAGGCTTGACAGGGAATCGGCCCGGCTGTGCTTCTTCTTTGACTTCTTCTTGTGCTTTTTCTGATGGTCATCGCTATCAATACTGGTAAGAGGAAAGAGTACTAAGTGTGTAACATAGACTCAAAGCTTGTTTATAAGCAAGTGTGTTTTTAACTGACTTCACTTTCACTACTCTAACTTAAATATTAATAGCTCAGATGCATACAACTTTAGGGCTTGACATGTAGGCAATATAAGCAGACTTCCTTCATGATGGTTATAAATGATTTTTAATATAAAACTTCTGAGCAAATATCACTATAGGTATTGTAAAATTACTGAAAACTTTCATAGTATATGAAAAGTTACATTTTACAGACAGGACAAGTAACATTGGTTTAGTAAAATATTTGGACACAAGTCTGATTGAACAGTTGCATTAACAAGAGCACCGCCTTGCGGGTGCAGACCGCTCATCTATTTTCTTTTTAAAGGTGAAGGGACTCTCATTTTCAATCACAAAGGAGGGAGGGGTGGAGTGAAGAGCGGTGCATTGTGTGGGGGTGTGGACATTTATTACATTTTCTTCCAAAAATGCGAAAAAAAGGAAAAAAAAATCGGGGGGGGGGGGGGTGGGGGGGGGTGGGGGGGGGGGATTCTTGGGTGCGATGGTTGGACGGTATTTCAAACATAAAATAATAAAAATAAATATTTGTGTTTTTTAACCGTTTCATAAAAAAAAATGGGGGGGGGGGGGGGGTGAGGTGGGGGGGTATAGTGTGAGGGTGTGGTGGTAATTTGTGAGATGATCTTAAATAAAATAAAAAAAAAATAGGGGGGGGGATTCGGGTGGGGGGAGGGGGGGTGGGGGGGGGGATTCTTGGGTGCGATGGTTGGACGGTATTTCAAACATAAAATAATCAAAATAAATAGTTTTGTTTTTTAACCGTTTAAAAAAAAAATTGGGGAGGGGGTGGGGTGGGGGGGGTATAGTGTGAGGGTGTGGTGGTCATTTGTGAGATGATCTTAAAAAAAAAAAAAAAAAAAAAAAAAAATAGGGGGGGGGGGGGTTGTGGGGGGGGGGGGGCACGGGCGATGGTTTGGGTGGAGTCTATTGTGGTATGTCAGGTAAGAGTAGTTTTGTCAAAGTATCAATCAAATCTAATCATAAATAAAGAAGTTATGGCAATTTTAGAGAAATTTAATAATTTGACCTTGAGAGTCAAGGTCATTCAAAGGTCAAGGTAAAATTCAACTTGCCAGGTACAGTAACCTCATAATAGCATGAAAGTATTTGAAGTTTGAAAGCAATAGCCTTGATACTTAAGAAGTAAAGTGGATCGAAACACAAAATTTAACCATATATTCAAAGTTACTAAGTCAAAAAAGGGCCATAATTCCGTAAAAATGACATCCAGAGTTATGCAACTTGTCCTTTTACTGTACCCTTATGATAGTTTGCGAGTGTTCCAAGTATGATAGCAATATCTATGATACTTTAGGGGTAAAGTGGACCAAAACACAAAACTTAACCAAACTTTCAATTTTCTAAGTATAAAGGGCCCATAATTCCGTCCAAATACCAGTCAGAGTTACATAACTTTGCCTGCACAGTCCCCTTACGGTAGTTAGTAAGTGTTGCAAGTATGAAAGCAATAGCTTTGATACTTAAGGAATAAAATGGACCTTAACACAAAACTTAACCAAAATTTTCAATTTTCTAAGTATAAAAAGGGCACATAATTCTGTCAAAATGCACGCCAGAGTTATCTAACTTTGCGTGCCCAGTCCCCTCATGATAGTAAGTAAGTGTACCAAGTTTGAATGCAATAGCATTGATACTTTCTGAAAAAAGTGGACCTAAACGCAAAACTTAACCAAAATTTTCAATTTTCTAAGTATAAAAAGGGCACATAATTCAGTCAAAATGCACGCCAGAGTTATCTAACTTTGCCTGCCCAGTCCCCTCATGATAGTAAGTAAGTGTACCAAGTTTGAATGCAATAGCATTGATACTTTCTGAGAAAAGTGGACCTAAACGCAAAACTTAACCGGACGCCGACGCCGACGCAGACGCCGACGCCGACGCCAAGGTGATGACAATAGCTCATAATTTTTTTTCAAAAAATAGATGAGCTAAAAATTGTATGTCAAGCGCTGAACTTCATCAAGTTTTAAAGGCTTTTAGTAATTTTAGGAGATATCACTTCATCTTAATTAAACATGAGTGCTGACAAAAATTCAACCTTCTTCTAGAAATCTTCATATTAAATTTAGAAAAAAATGCATCAAATCAAGCTATGAACTTTTTTAAGTCTGATGGAAGTCCCTTGTGAAAAACTTCTTTAATGACTAAATCAGTTTCTTTTAATGTCAGAATAACATGGAGACATTTTTTCACTGAATATAATAAAATAATTATAACGTCCATATTGTTCTCCAAAAAAAATTCATAAGGAAACAAAACACTGATATTGAAATGTTTGTGTTGATTTCCTGATTTAAAAAAACAACACTCAAATCACCTTCTGTATTAAAAATGCAGTAGAATGATTTTTACTAAACAAAGCAATTGTTCTCAAACAAGTTTATTCATGTAAGAATGAGGTTTCATTTACCCTGGGCCAGGGCTGGGAAGCTTCAGTTTTGTTGAGGACTTTGAATCTTGCTTCCTTTTCTTCTTTTTCTTCCTAGAATGGTACATATTCAAAGTAAAATGACAACAAATGCTAGCATAGTGAACAATTAAGAATTCAAATATGGCAATGTGCTACATGAAAAGAGAATTTTGAAAGCTATACAATATATTCATTTAGAGTCTTAAAGCTATTCTAAACTTAATTCAGTTTCTGGGAAAACATGGATTAATGCATGGGCGTAAAGTAACATCTCAGATTAGCATAAGCATTTCACACAAGCAAATCAAGAAAGATACTTTCTGCCTAGACTGGATTTTCATTGAGAAGTGACTTCCTTTAAACGAAGAAAATTACATAAAAGCTGGAAGCATGGTCCCTGCACAGGCTAATCTGGGATGATACTTTATATTTAGCCTAGTTTTCCTACGCACAGGCTCATATGTATTGTTATTTTGCTAAATCCAAGTTTTTTTCAATAGTTAACTACATTTTATAAATAATTTTAATACTTTTAAGCAAGTTTGGTAAGAGTTCCATTAATGTTTATACTGTGTTAAACTGCTTTAACCAGATCTAAGGGACATTCGTGCAAAGGTGTGTGTGTGTGGGGGGGGGGGGGGTATTATATAACTATGTGTGTGTGTGGGGGGGGGGGGGTATTATATAACTATGTGTGTGTGGGAGGGGGGGGGGGTATTATATAACTATGTGTGTGTGTGGGGGGGGTATTATATAATTATGTGTGTGTGTGTGGGGGGGGGGGGGGTATTATATAACTATGTGTGTGTGGGGGGGTATTATATAACTATGATATGCACCTCGAGGTTTTATAGGAAATATTGCCCCCAAAGGAGATGGATTTGAACAATGGCCCAAGGCTGAGATTTTTTTTAGCGTAGTATAAACTATAACATAAAAGATTCCTATGTTATTTTTTGCATGGTATTCAACAAACCTATGGTTATTTAAACAACACAATAGTAGTATTTGCAGATTTTATTGACAAATCAAGCACTCAACAAAATTCATTTGTGTTCATATATTTTACTAAGCGCTGAGCAATTATGCCCTGATATGGATTTTTCGTTTTTCGGTAAACCTGAGTTTCTAGCATATAATATATACATAGGGCACATTTAGAATTATAGCCAGATCTGGATATATACCGTACATTCGCGGCCATAAGTCTACCTCGGCCATAAGTCGAGGGGCATAATGTGGCTAGAAAAACTTGTTTTTTTGCCTTGACTCTGCCATAAGTCGGGGGTAAATTTCCTCAATATCTAGGACATGTTTAAGTGATGTTTTAGTCATGGTTCTGAGGGCTTTTGTACCGGCAGTTGACATTTTTTGGGATATAAATAATAAGAATATATTTAAAACGAAACATTCAATGTTTCAATTATTTATTATCACGAAAAATATATTTTATTGTTCAAAATCATAATAACATATCATTGATTATTTTGAATTTAATATATATCTCACATTCAAATCAAAATTAGTATCCCATTTAACGTAATAACTTTCAGCGTTTTCATTATGAGCAGATATTTTTGTATTCAAATGTTAGTGCTATTGATGTGAAAATTCAGTTAAATCTTGAATGCAGAAATTCATTATATGGTCAAAATAATTGTAACTTGCTCTCAAATAATCAACAACACTTTCGCCATTATGCGTGAAACACATGAATTTACCAACACTCGCATCGCTCGCTTTTCGACTGTTATGTACATATTCATAAATCACGAGATACCCGAGGAATATTTTCTGCATTCTGGAAAAACGTCTTATCTAATAATACTTAGCAGATAATCGAAAGTCATTGTGTATTTAATATGTCCAATTACACATTTTAATAATCCAGGGTGAGTGCGTAATATTATTATAATCAAACAATGAATGAAATCTTCACTCAGATAAGATCTATTTATTTACGAAACGATTATGCATTAATTGTGGGACAGTTGTGAATAAATCAACGAAACCACACCTTCATCCAATCAAAAAATATACCATGTGAAGTTGAACAATAGCGATTGGTTAAAGGCGTATCCAACGATAGAGTAATTTTTTATTGGTCCGAAGTAGTTTGTAGCAGAACTGTTGTGCATGTCATTAAGGGATAACTATTTTAGGCGTGACGCAATAAAGACAAATGATCGAAAGGATGCCAACACTACACTTTACACTTTGATCTTAGTCAAAATTTAAGGCCAAGAAGCGATAATTGGTGGCATAAAGACACCTGCACCTGTTGACAGTTTGTATTTACACGGATTAACTTTAAATGGGTACAAGTGTCAGCAGTCGATTTTCTATTGTTCTTAGCAGACAACGGACGATGTATCAATAGACAAATTGCTATGTACAATTTTCGCCACTTTACCGTATGTCACAAATCTTGAATATTTTCGAAGTTATTTTTACATGTTTTTAATTGGACTTATTACGAAGATTAATGAATTAAAAACCAATGTAAACAGGAGTATTTTGTTATCGGCGGACATTTAAGTAAAAGACGAGTCGGCCTCACCATAAACAGTCATCATTCCTTCGCTTCGGAGATTTATTACTTTAAAAAAAAAAGGGCATAGAAATATGTTTTTTTTATTTTTTTATTTAGTACTTCATCCATAAGTCATGTTGACTTTTAAAGTCAATTTTGGGAGCGTTTTTAGGTCGACTTATGGTCGCAAATTTACGGTATTATTCCAACATCATGACATATTCAAACTATGCAGGGATGGGTAGATTGGATTTTAAAATGGGTGAAGTGATGTGTAATATTATAACATAAAAAAGATAATAATTATTATTTTATATCTTGCATAGATTAAAAAAGAAATAGATAACGTCTATATTTCTTACGATTGTTTCCTGGTTTTACTGCGACTGCGGCTATCTCCAGAACTGTCAGACTCAGAGCTGCTGACCTAAAATCCAACAAAGAAAACTGACATTGAAACAAAAATACATTTACGCCCCACAACTATTACTGGCCACCAGGTCTACTAATCTCAGAACTATTTATGGCCCGAATTCCTATTAAGTGGCCAGCCAACTACAAAATGAACTTATTCTGAACATGAGGGTCTTTCTAGAATTACTGAGGGCAGGCAGCCATTCAAGTTACTGCATGTACAATTTCCTGGCCTCTTTTGCTTGTTTTCAGGAAGTCAAAAGCTCTTTTCAACATTCAATTTCAGTCATATTCAGTCACAAGACCTTTGATAAAAAACAGCCCTTGCTTTCAACAGAATCAAGCCGAAATATAGCTTATTGAGCTCTCACTCTTACTATAATGATAAATGTATATATCATAAGAGTGCCACAGTGGCCTTGGGTCGCACACCTGAGTATAACAAGTACTGCTTCTGTTGTGACGCTTAAATACACACATAAATAAAAAGTCAAAAGCAGTGAAAACTTTAAGAAAGGGTAAGTGGACTCCAAAATACTTAAACAAAAGTTACTTTTACAAAAGAGCTCCCAGTGTTTTCCCCACCATTTTTGGCATTGGGCCGGGCCCGTTGGATAAGGAAATATCATAAGTATTTTTATTTTTATTTTATTTACTACGGTTCAACCATATAGCTGGGTTGGAAAATAGTGTTGTATTTCACTTAAGTTTTTCTTTTTGGAAACCTTTAATTTGGAATTCAATGCAGTCAAATCTGTAATTTTTGACATAAGGGGTCAAATACCAGCCCCAAATTTGACCAAAAAAACACTTGTAAGGCAAAAGAACCTTTTGTACCTTCTGGAGCCTGGACTCAATGCGGAAATTCTCCCGTAAGTCTTTATCATCGTCCTCCAGCTGACTTAGCTGTCTCTTCAACGCCTGACGTTCACGCTCCAGCTCTAGCTTCTCCTCGTAGTCTGAACAACAACAACAACAACACAGGCCAGGGTCACATAGATTATAAGAGGTATAAAATCCTAGTCTGAACAACAACAGCAACACAGGCCAGGGTCACATAGATTCTAAGAGGTGTAAAATCCTAGTCCGAACAAGAACAACAACACAGGCCAGGGTCACATAGATTCTAAGAGGTGAAAAATCCTAGTCTGAACAACAACAACAGAGGCCAGGGTCACATAGATTCTAAGGTGTAAAATCCTAGTCTGAACAACAACAACAACACAGGCCAGGGTCACATAGATTCTAAGAGGTGTAAAGTCCTAGTCTGAACAACAACACAGGCCAGGGTCACATAGATTATAAGAGGTGTAAAGTCCTAGTCTGAACAACAACAGCAACAACATGAGCCAGGGTCACATAGATTATAAGAGGTGTAAAATCCTAGTCTGAACAACAACAGCACAGACCAGGGTCACATAGATTATAAGAGGTGTAAAATCCTAGTCTGAACAACAACAACACAGGTCAGGGTCACATAGATTATAAGAGGTGTGAAGTCCTAGTCTGAAAAACAACACAGGCCAGGGTCACATAGATTATAAGAGGTGTAAAATCCTAGTCTGAACAACAACAGCACAGGCCAGGGTCACATAGATTATAAGAGGTGTGAAGTCCTAGTCTGAAAAACAACACAGGCCAGGGTCACATAGATTATAAGAGGTGTAAAATCCTAGTCTGAACAACAACAGCACAGGCCAGGGTCACATAGATTATAAGAGGTGTGAAGTCCTAGTCTGAACAACAACAACACAGGCCAGGGTCACATAGATTATAAGAGGTGTAAAATCCTAGTCTGAACAACAACAACACAGGCCAGGGTCACATAGATTCTAAGAGGTCAGGGTTCGACACTAAGGCACGTCCGACAGACATTGTCTAGTAAGATCGGTGGTCTGTGGGCTAGCTTGTCCGACTGGTCGTACATACAAAATCTATACTGATTCATATAACTATAACTAACCGAAAACCTTTTTCTCTTAACGTGTAAAATAACTATTGTAGCCATTATTTACATCAGAACAAAACTAGCGTATATAAATAAACGCGGAGCATTCACATGATTCATCGCTATTTTTAGACGCGAAGGAGAGCTTCCCGCAGAAATGGCTTGTTTCCATTGGTAAAGTTGTCATGAATATTAACACTTTGCATGCTGGGAAATTTGTAGTCTGCTAAAATGTTGTCTGCTGAATTTCTAAAATTAGCATTTTCTTCAATTTTTTTCAAAGAATACTATCAAAATAGCAAACAGTTTGGATCCAGATGAGACGCCACATTCTGTGGCGTCTCATCTGGATCCAAACTGTTTGCAAAGACCTTCAAAATTCGGTTCCAGCACTGAAATAGTTAATGATTTTCTGCAGTGTCGTAGAACTTTACATCATGTTTTTACGACTTCTATCGAAAACCGGTATCGTCAATGTAAACATTTTGGCGAAGCAGACGAGAGAATGTAATTTAAAGAGTGACTTTGTTCAAGATTGGATATTCTTCCGACAAATAAGTTAATAAAGAAGAATCCAATGGTAAAACTGACACAGATTATGATGGAAAAGGGCATAGGAGCTGTGGTAGCATGGAGCACAGTGGTCAAGGAGGCCAGAATTTGATAACGTTTAATAAATGTCACCTGCTGTACAGACATCATTTGTTTAACTGGTGATAAACAGTGAAATTACAACAAACAATTTATGTTGTTAATTAGTTTTATTTTATTTTTTACTCTGTGCATCAAAATAACTTTCTTGTGTTCACTAATCATTTTCTGATAAAACCTGATTAAACAGTTACACGACACAATTCTGTTTATTTGCTATGTCATTTATGGTCTAGTAGACATCAGATTCGGGCTAGTACATTTTAAGAGGAGCTGGTCCGATGGTCTGGCTGTAAAAAAGTTAATGTCGAACCCTGGAGGTGTAAAGTCCTAGTCTGAACAACAACACAGGCCAGGGTCACATAGATTATAAGAGGTGTGAAGTCCTAGTCTGAACAACAACAGCACAGGCCAGGGTCACATAGATTATAAGAGGTGTGAAGTCCTAGTCTGAACAACAACACAGGCCAAGGTCACATAGATTATAAGAGGTGTAAAGTCCTAGTCTGAACAACAACACAGGCCAAGGTCACATAGATTATAAGAGGTGTAAAGTCCTAGTCTGAACAACAACACAGGCCAAGGTCACATAGATTATAAGAGGTGTAAAGTCCTAGTCTGAACAACAACACAGGCCAAGGTCACTTAGATTATAAGAGGTGTAAAGTCCTAGTCTGAACAAAAACACAGGCCAAGGTCACATAGATTATAAGAGGTGTGAAGTCCTAGTCTGAACAACAACAACACAGGCCAGGGTCACATAGATTATAAGAGGTGTGAAGTCCTAGTCTGAACAACAACAACACAGGCCAGGGTCACATAGATTATAAGAGGTGTGAAGTCCTAGTCTGAACAACAACACAGGCCAGGGTCACATAGATTATAAGAGGTGTGAAGTCCTAGTCTGAACAACAACAGCACAGGCCAAGGTCACATAGATTATAAGAGGTGTGAAGTCCTAGTCTGAACAACAACACAGGCCAAGGTCACATAGATTATAAGAGGTGTAAAGTCCTAGTCTGAACAACAACACAGGCCAGGGTCACATAGATTATAAGAGGTGTGAAGTCCTAGTCTGAACAACAACAACACAGGCCAAGGTCACTTAGATTATAAGAGGTGTGAAGTCCTAGTCTGAACAACAACAACACAGGCCAAGGTCACATAGATTATAAGAGGTGTAAAGTCCTAGTCTGAACAACAACACAGGCCAAGGTCACTTAGATTATAAGAGGTGTAAAGTCCTAGTCTGAACAACAACACAGGCCAAGGTCACTTAGATTATAAGAGGTGTAAAGTCCTAGTCTGAACAACAACACAGGCCAAGGTCACTTAGATTATAAGAGGTGTAAAGTCCTAGTCTGAACAACAACACAGGCCAAGGTCACTTAGATTATAAGAGGTGTAAAGTCCTAGTCTGAACAACAACACAGGCCAGGGTCACATAGATTATAAGAGGTGTGAAGTCCTAGTCTGAACAACAACAACACATGCCAGGGTCACATAGATTTTAAGAGGTGTGAAGTCCTAGTCTGAACAACAACAGCAACAACATGAGCCAGGGTCACATAGATTCTAAGATGTGTGAAGTCCTAGTCTGAACAACAACAGCACAGGCCAGGGCCACATAGATTCTAAGAGGTGTAAAATCCTAGTCTGAATAACAACAACAACACAGGCCAGGGTCACATAGATTCTAAGAGGTGTAAAATCCTAGTCTGAACAACAACAACAACACAGGCCAAGGTCACATAGATTATAAGAGGTGTGAAGTCCTAGTCTGAACAACAACAGCAACAACATGAGCCAGGGTCACATAGATTATAAGAGGTGTAAAATCCTAGTCTGAACAACAACAGCACAGGCCAGGGTCACATAGATTATAAGAGGTGTGAAGTCCTAGTCTGAAAAACAACACAGGCCAGGGTCACATAGATTATAAGAGGTGTAAAATCCTAGTCTGAACAACAACAGCACAGGCCAGGGTCACATAGATTATAAGAGGTGTGAAGTCCTAGTCTGAACAACAACACAGGCCAGGGTCACATAGATTATAAGAGGTGTGAAGTCCTAGTCTGAACAACAACACAGGCCAGGGTCACATAGATTATAAGAGGTGTGAAGTCCTAGTCTAAACAACAACACAGGCCAGGGTCACATAGATTATAAGAGGTGTGAAGTCCTAGTCTGAACAACAACAACACAGGCCAGGGTCACATAGATTATAAGAGGTGTGAAGTCCTAGTCTGAACAACAACAACACAGGCCAGGGTCACATAGATTATAAGAGGTGTGAAGTCCTAGTCTGAACAACAACAACACAGGCCAGGGTCACATAGATTATAAGAGGTGTGAAGTCCTAGTCTGAACAACAACAGCACAGGCCAAGGTCACATAGATTATAAGAGGTGTGAAGTCCTAGTCTGAACAACAACAACACAGGCCAGGGTCACATAGATTATAAGAGGTGTGAAGTCCTAGTCTGAACAACAACACAGGCCAGGGTCACATAGATTATAAGAGGTGTGAAGTCCTAGTCTGAACAACAACACAGGCCAGGGTCACATATATTCTAAGAGGTGTGAAGTCCTAGTCTAAACAACAACACAGGCCAAGGTCACATAGATTATAAGAGGTGTTAAGTCCTAGTCTGAACAACAACACAGGCCAAGGTCACATAGATTCTAAGAGGTGTGAAGTCCTAGTCTGAACAACAACACAGGCCAAGGTCACATAGATTATAAGAGGTGTAAAGTCCTAGTCTGAACAACAACACAGGCCAAGGTCACATAGATTATAAGAGGTGTAAAGTCCTAGTCTGAACAACAACACAGGCCAAGGTCACATAGATTATAAGAGGTGTGAAGTCCTAGTCTGAACAACAACACAGGCCAGGGTCACATAGATTATAAGAGGTGTAAAGTCCTAGTCTGAACAACAACACAGGCCAAGGTCACATAGATTATAAGAGGTGTAAAGTCCTAGTCTGAACAACAACACAGGCCAGGGTCACATAGAATCTAAGATGTGTGAAGTCCTAGTCTGAACAACAACACAGGCCAGGGTCACATAGATTATAAGAGGTGTGAAGTCCTAGTCTGAACAACAACACAGGCCAGGGTCACATAGATCATAAGAGGTGTGAAGTCCTAGTCTGAACAACAACAGCACAGGCCAGGGTCACATAGATTATAAGAGGTGTGAAGTCCTAGTCTGAACAACAACAGCACAGGCCAGGGTCACATAGATTATAAGAGGTGTGAAGTCCTAGTCTGAACAGCAACAACACAGGCCAGGGTCACATAGATTATAAGAGGTGTGAAGTCCTAGTCTGAACAACAACAACACAGGCCAGGGTCACATAGATTATAAGAGGTGTGAAGTCCTAGTCTGAACAACAACACAGGCCAAGGTCACATAGATTATAAGAGGTGTGAAGTCCTAGTCTGAACAACAACACATGCCAGGGTCACATAGATTCTAAGAGGTGTGAAGTCCTAGTCTGAACAACAACACAGGCCAAGGTCACATAGATTATAAGAGGTGTAAAGTCCTAGTCTGAACAACAACAGCACAGGCCAGGGTCACATAGATTATAAGAGGTGTGAAGTCCTAGTCTGAACAACAACACAGGCCAAGGTCACTTAGATTATAAGAGGTGTAAAGTCCTAGTCTGAACAACAACAGCACAGGCCAGGGTCACATAGATTATAAGAGGTGTGAAGTCCTAGTCTGAACAACAACACAGGCCAAGGTCACATAGATTCTAAGATGTGTGAAGTCCTAGTCTGAACAACAACAGCAACAACATGAGCCAGGGTCACATAGATTCTAAGATGTGTGAAGTCCTAGTCTGAACAACAACAGCACAGGCCAGGGTCACATAGATTCTAAGAGGTGTTAAGTCCTAGTATGAAACCAACACCAGGGACATACCGTTA
Source organism: Dreissena polymorpha (assembly GCF_020536995.1). Lineage (NCBI taxonomy): Eukaryota > Metazoa > Mollusca > Bivalvia > Myida > Dreissenidae > Dreissena > Dreissena polymorpha. The sequence continues at coordinate 45,771,805 of NC_068360.1, forward strand.
GTTTCTTAAACAACTTGATATAAGTTAATAATGAATTCATAGTGAATTCATGTATATTCTCTGTCTGAAAACACTGCCATAAACATATTTATAAAAAGATTCTTATACTTAAATTTTAATTTTCCTCACTAAAAATACAGCAGATTTTCAGTTACCTTTTTCTGCAGAATCTTCAGAATCACTGGGTCTGGAATCACGCTTCTGACCTTTGTGTTTTACACGCAGACGCAGATCCTCTTGACTTTCATCTTTTCCACTTCAATATGGAAACATAATTTTAACAAAGAACAAGGTTTCTATCGGATATCGCAAACTTTGTACTAACATCAGACGAGAAGTTTGCCCATTTAAGCATAAATCCTACAATTAATATTTATACTTCCAACAAAAAGATGTAACTGCCAACCTCAATAAAATAGAAAGTCTCAGGGATAAAGTCATACAAGTTATCTGTGTTTAACTTTTTAGCTCGTGGAATATTTATCCACAATCAAATATGAAATATTTTGAAACAGAAATTTTATAGTTTCTTTTTAATTCATTCAAACATAAGATGTGAATAAGCATGCTGAAAAAGAGACATTTGGATGCTGATTTAAATAATACTGTTACATGTATTCATATTGAAAAAGAGACTTATGGATGCTGATTAAAATAATATTGCAATCAGTTATATACAATTTCATACTTGTAACTTCAGGTATTTACAAAATTTCACAGGCAGCCAGATGAATGAGAGTTTAGTGTAAACTTCTTGTATATATTTCGATATATAGAAATGTCTGACAGCAAGAAAACGACCAAGAACTAATTCTAGATTTCTGATACATACAGTTTTGATTTGGGATCATGCAGAAACTTGCATGCCTTTCCATATGAACAGGTGCCTGTGGTATCCCAGTTTCTGCACCGATGTACAACCTCCTGCATCATCAAGACACATTTAACAACTTTAAAATAATCATTAATAATTCCATTACAAGGTTTACCTTACACATGTCAACAAAATAATTTGTTTCACAACAAAATAATTTAGGTATCTATTTCACCATATGACAATTTTCTTTGAGTATTTCCCAACAAATTATGTGCAAAATTACACTAATATCATGACAATATTATGACAATAATTATCTCCCTGAAACATCAAGATTTTTTCATAGTTTTTCATTTTTTCTTCAAACTTTTTAAATTTGTGTATTTACATATACATTAATCTTTATTAACCTCCCAGATAGATAAAAATTATATGTGTTATTTGTGCATGTACTTTTATTATAATACTTGTATTATAATGTAATGAATTTGTGTATGATTTTTTGCAATGTCTATGTATATGTATATCTATATATATATTAATCTTGAGCTACTATGTACACAGTCTTTTGTAAGGTATGGAGCAGGATGGCTTCGACCTGCACATACCTATGGACGAGGTTAATAAAGACTATATATATATATAAAAATAATAATAATAAATAAAAAAATTCATAGTAGTGACAAATATCACTCTCACTTTGATGTCACATACTGTTATACACAGTTTTAAAATTCCTTCTGTCAAACTGTATCATGCCATAATAAAAAGTTGTATCATCCAATTACCTTGAGTCGAGCGGTTAAGGAAACAACTAAAATAATTTCTGAATTAATTCAAACAATCCTGCAATAAACGAGGTACCTTAAAAGATTGATTTCATTCCCGTAAAATCCATGTCAAAAGTGTTCATTTACATCGTGTTCAACCACACAAAGCCGATAGTTCCATGCACACCGCAATGACATACACTACGCGCGTTGTTTACCTTGAGTCGAGAGGTCACACCCGAAAAGCGAGAGTACTCGATTGCAATAGGCATATGAGGTCAACAAAACTTCGAAAATTCGATTCACTGAACAAATTTAGAGTAACTGAAAGATTAATTTATCTTTTTTACTAACTTCTATTTACAGTTTAACAAGTTTCCGTTTTATCGGTCGATCTTCTTATGAGCAACATCGACACAAAAAAGTGCTCAAGAATTGAAAAAAAAACAAAAAACGTTCGCAATTTGTTCAAACAAAATTCCGGCATATATGTTACTATTAAAAGATCTGATAAAATTATCATCCAATCGGGACAGGGTAAACCCACTGTGAATATCGGCATGTCACCTATTTTCGCGATGTGCGCGCACAGATTGTTCCATGCAACATTTTCTGGGAATCGTGAAAGGGTAAAATAATTTTCTTTAAAATAAATCAAATACATGAAATTATGAGTTGACTCTTGCGCAGTGGTCTGCAATTAATGAGCAAGTTTAATGAAGAGTACCGAAAAAAATGCACGCAATAGGCATACATTTGGATTATTTCAGTTGAAGTAAGATTTATAAATGCAATAAAACTGTTTTTCCTTATTTAAGTCATGTCTATAATTAATTTCAAGCGTAGCTATGTTAGTAAAACAAAATACTCGGAGAGCATGCGTGTGACGTCATCACGAGAGCCGTGTTTTCAATATAAACAAAGTGATAGACTTTGGGTCATGCTTGACTCAAGGTAATTGGAGGATAATAATCATGTTGTTGAACAAAAGCTGTCCCAAGAAAGAATGCTCTTAACGACAAATTAAGCCAATTTAAGGCCTTTCACTAGGATTTTCGGACAAAGCACTGCGGAAGGGGGGGGGGGGTGATGTGTAGGGGGGGATCCCCACCTTTGTGTGTCATATCGTAAAAAGCGCATAGGGGGGGGGATCCCCACCTTTGCAGGCTTCCTGAAAAGGCCGGACTGCCGGTCTTGTCCGCCAAAATTCTTTATGGTCCGGCGAAGTTTCTAATATCGCCGGTCCTTGTGACAGGCCAAAGAAATTATGACTAAATACTGAAAAGTCTGATACTTGCCAAAAGAACGAAAACACCCCATTAGAATCACTCTTTTCATGAATGTCGAGCCTTTTTGTCATTAAGAACACAAACGCGTCCCTAGTTCTTAAGAGTTCTCTCCCTTTGTTGTTTTTCGAAAACGTCAATTTCATTTGTTCGACATATTACTGTGCCATATCAAAACAATCAATATGAAGCCAAACTGTAAACTTTTAAACAGGATTATGGAAACATCACAGTTTACTTCGGAACCAAGAATGCACACAAGCAGAAACTTGTTTCAATCTGCGAGTTAAACACGATTCTTTTCAATCGTACAGTTTCTCCTGAAAGTCTTCGAAAATTAAGCATTTTGATGTAAGGCCTTCTTGTCCCCAGACTTTTTCAACCCTCAATATTGCGAATTAATCTTATAAAATAGCCTACTACATGCATCCGATCCCTATACAAATATATCTTTTCCTTTGAATCTGGCTACAATTTAAAGCTGTTTTCCATCATACACTGTAATCACTTAAACACGCAAGTGTTTTGTTTTACTTTATCAAGTGTACTTATACACAAGCTGCACATTGCAATAAATACAAGTTAAACTTTACTAATTTATTCAGTTATAAACTGACAGTTCGATCAGGTGAATTTTGTCCGGACAGGCTTACTTTTCCATCAGCCTGTCCGGTTGACAGGCACTTTTTGGGACTGCTTTGTGTGTCATATCGTAAAAAGCGCTATCAATAATAAATTCTAATTGACTACAATTAGTTTCCCTTAAAGGGATCTTTTCACGCTTTGGTAAATTGACAAAATTGAAAAAAAGTTGTTTCAGATTCGCAAATTTTCGTTTTAGTTATGATATTTGTGAGGAAACAGTAATACTGAACATTTACCATGGTCTAATATAGCCATTATATGCATCTTTTGACGATTTTAAAACCTAAAAATTATAAAGCGTTGCAACGCGAAACGATTGAATAATTTGGAGAGTTCTGTATTTGTCGTTAAATTTTGTTAAACTACGAAGATTGCTTATATAAGGTATAAAATACTTCTAGTATATGTACACGGCGGAATAGCTCAGTACGGTAGGCTAAAGCGTTTTTACTTCAAGACTCTGGCAGGACTCCAGGGGTCACTGGTTCGAAACCTGGTCCGGGCAATGTTCTTTTCCTTTTTTTAATTGTATTCTTGATTTTTTACTGGAGCTTTTACGATCCAATGTTTACATTTATCGATATTAAGCATTTAATGAATAAGTTAAAAAAATGCCAAAATCTGTGAAAAGGCCCCTTTAAATGGCCTTAGAGAAAACAGATACAAAATACAAAAATACCGGGTTGCAATATAATGTGCACAATCATATTTTAATGCAACATTTACCTTTCGAACTGTACTTAAAAAAATGTGTTTAAAAAATTAAATAAAAGAATCGAAAGGTGATGATTGAAAAACGCTTCGGATTCAACGACATGAAATTATAATAAAGAGGTTACACACATCCGAGTCGGAGTCGTTATATTTGCCGACTGGTCTCTTTATTGCATTCGGTCCTAGTCTTTCAAATACGCTAGGCTTTTTTCTGTCATCTGCATCTACCGTTACTTTTCGTTTGTTTTTACTCATCTTCCTCGATTTCCAAAAAAATGCCGGTGCGTACTGTAATTATCAAGCCGGTAATAAGATAAGGTCACACTATACTTATTCAAATCTTAATGTAATTTGATGAAAAACTTTCATCATTGGTACGACATAAAGTCAATATTGTTCTCGTATGAATCGCCATATCTATACTTTTCTTAAAACGCATTATGTGCTGTAATAATTTAAGAAATAACAATATTTATATGTTACACGTAAGAAAGAACTTGACACGAATCAAAGCTCACTGGGGTTTTCCCAATGTTTTTCCATCTACTTTTAGTTGATTGTAACCCGCATTCGCGCAAGTTTTTCGCCGTAGTCTCCAGTCTTATAAAATAGCAATTATTTATTGTTGAACGGCAATCCTTTCCCTGTAAACAGCTCAAGAAAAAAAATAGCAATAAAAATAAAGTGTCTTAATTTGAAAGATGTGTTTAACTTAACACAGATGATTTTTAGAGAGAATCAAAATGATGCAAGAAATGAAAGATGTCTTGGACTGGCAAAGTCACTATACATCATACATTTAAAAGTCAGTTCATACTGGACGTATCTCAGAGACATGGAAAAAGGCCAAAATCACCGCATTGTAAAAAGAGGAGATAAGAAATATGCTTGAAATTACAGACCTGTCTCGCTTACATGTATATTGTGTAAAGTTCTGGAAAGTTTTGTAAGCGAAAATATAGTGAAACACATGCAAAAATAGTTATTCAGTGAGAAGCAATTTGGTTTTATCTCGGGAAGATCAACAGTACTACAGTTACTTCAGGTATTAGACGGATGGACAGAAATAATAGATGAAGGCGGATGTGTGGACGTTGCATACTGCGATTTCACGAAAGCTTTCGACTCAGTACTTCATAACAGCCTTCTGCATAAACTACAAAAATAATATGATTATAGGTGCTACCTAATTTACGGGCAAAAGCTTTTTAAGTTGTTTGATAACCATGTATTTTTTAATAAATATATGGACATGATTGTGTTCAAAATATTATAATTGTTGCAATAATTAAGTAATGCATCTTAAAAAATCAATCTTAAAACGAGTTACATGTTCCTAGCTTAAAGATCTAGCATCTTATTATTTTTTTTCTAGCTACAGGAATTTAAATCTGGTTCGGTGGCTGTGGTATAATGGATGGGGTGTCTGCTAACTGGCTTAGTCACTGGGGGGTCTCTGTATTGATCCCTTAAGTGGGAGCATTCTTGAGATAACCCTAAAGACATACTATGGCGTACCATTTGGGTTGAAAGTCATGAAGACCTACTAAGTAAAAAGAAAAATGTACGTCGAAGTACAACAATTGTACGTCGACATACACATATTAAATACACTTGAAAGTATATGTTTGTACGTCAAAGTACAATTTGTACTTCGACATACATGTTTGTACTTCGACGTACACATTTTCTGAACAGCCAATCAAAACACTTGTCTATTGATCCTTCAGATTTATTCATAATAAATGTTTAAAATCTCTTTTTTAATTAAGGAAAAAATGAATAAAAATATCAGAATGGCAAAAAAAACACATAGAAGTTTCAAGTATTTAATGCATTAAAATAGATTACATACAAATTTGAAGAGGATTCAATTGTTACCTTTTTAAAATTAAAATTATTCAGCATATTGTGAGTATTCATTCATGCGGGGCGGAGTATCACGACCGTCCAGTGCATTACTGTGTAGGAAATTCCCAACGGTAACCAAACAGTTACCAAACATTAACGGGATAAATAATGTATAATAACCTCCCCGTTGGTCGTATTTTGTAATAACCATAACTTGCATAAGTCAGAGGTTACTTCCGCCACGTCAGGTCAATAAATACGCACAATATCTATGAGTAAGCGGTCGATAGTCGCATAATTTGGTATAAATAATAATATTAATAATGTTCATTGTCAAATATCTCTAAAAGCAACAGATTTAAGGTGTCTTCTGATTGGCTAACACTCAAGGGTCGGTGAAGTACATTTCTCGTTCTACCTAGTAGGTCTTGTAGACTTTCGACGTCATGGTACGTCATACATGTATAGACACTAAGTGCTGGTCCTACCCCGGAAACAGTTTTTTTCATCAAATGTCTCAATTAACTTGACAGCTTGCTTAAGCAGTTGCATTTAGCATACAGTACACTGATTTAACATAATCAAAGTCATGTGATGTGTCAAATCAATTTTGATTGACAAATTTGACAATATTTTTTTAATCCAATAAGTTTTAGACTGTCAAATAACACACACTATATATGTATTGAAAGCCATACCTGGAGCTTTCGTCTGTATACCACTGACTTCATCAAAAGAATGATTTCTACTGTTGGGAAACGTTAACACCGCTAATTGTCTTCTTATTTATTATCAATGTATAATTATGTGTAACAGCATAACAACATACTTGTTTCGCAATTAAAATATTTAATAAATACAGGTATCTGGCAGGTTTCTAATTTTCTTTCGCAAACTATTGTTGAATAGTTTAAATTTTGTCGCCACTAAAAAACTAGCCATTATGTAGCAATTCTTAAATCACAGTCTAAACTGCATACACTTAGCTCTATAGTTACAATTTGAATGCAAATATTAGAATGCATCATGTTATATCATCCATATTTTTTTATTTAAACATTCAAATAACACATAACACAGTACATATATAAATAGGTATATGGTATTGTGTGGAGATACAAAACACTTCACATCATTTATTTGCACATAAAATAATAGTTACAAAATAAGTAATACTAAAACACTGTCATCAACATACAGTACACGAATATTTACGTATATAAAATTACAAAGTGGTGCTATTTTATTACCTTTTACAAAATTAACAATGCTGGTTTTGTACTAGTCATAAAACATTTATCATGGATTAACAAGTGACAACCAATTAATTAATAACACAATATAAAGGAAATCATATTAATTGCATTATGCATTTACTAAACAAGCTATTTGCTACTGTTAAGAATTACACTATCTTACTAAAAATGATCACAACAGGTACTTATTGCTTTTACGTACTTGTGGTAAGTTTTGTATTACTAGTTTGACATTTATTGGCAGACACTTGTCGATATACAGACTAAATTTGCATGGGAACTTTCATATTTTTTCAGCATAATTGCCTTCAAATTTTTAATTTAACAACCCTTTGACATTGTTTGCACATCTGATCTTATTATACCATAGCTGATTTTTGCTTATAGATAGACAGATATAGACTTTTCAAAGTTCTATAAAAGTTCACACATGTTCCATCCAAGTAAACAAACAGAACCAATAAAGATCACCACAGATAATAACTGTGTGTATAGCTTGGAAACTTTGATAGTTCAGGAATCCCTCCTTTGTTGATTTCTGTAAACCAAAACTGTCAGTTTTGCTGGATAGAATGGCTTGTGTGATGCCCAGCTCTTGCCTTGGCATAACAGCTTCTTAAGACGGAAAACCAACAAATATCTTAAAATCTGATCAATAATGCAGACAATTTATAAATGTCTTGTTTTTGTTGACTTCGAATCTGGAAGATTTTTTACGTAAAATTGTGTTACGAAAATCCAACGGTATCGGATTTTGTGGTTTTAGGCCTAAACTTATTATAGTGATATGTAACCTTTCGGGATATCGGTAAAGTGCGAGCAGACGAGGTGTACATACGTTAAAAATTAAAGCTAAAAGACTTAAAAGTTAGATCGGAATATCTTTAAATTTTGTGAATAAATGTGTTTCTAATGGATAACAACGACAACTCACCAGAATATTGCTCATGATCACACGTACAACTTCTTTCTGAGAGCGAATGGAAAATGCGTCACGAATTCTGACAAATAAACAGTATGGTGTCGTTATTGAAATACCGCGATAATACTGGAAGAATAGATATGCCAACTATAATGTTTAAAACAAATAATTTTTTAACAAGCGTTTGTGATTTGTCAGGATAATAATAACAATAAGATATCGAAATGATCAAAGCAAATAAATTCGACAGAAATCTGAGATTCGGCAACATATTTAAGACGGGTTATGTTCACGTTAATTGTGTTTGGTAAAGACTGTCACTAAATGTAGTGAACCAGTCTTCGGCTTATACCCACTGAAGATGAGTATTCAGGGGAGATAATTGAGTATGACTTAATTCTGGAACGGTTGCGAAGAAAAACAAATAATGCGAGAATATTTAGTGCGATTCGCTACACAATTATGATGTCATTGATATAATTTTTCCTGAGGTATGTATTTACATGTGTTTTAGCATATGTGAAAGCGTTTGTATTTGTTCAAGGTCATAAATAGCATCGCTAAATATATGTCGCGTGGCAAATTTTTTTGAGACGCATCCATATACATGTGGTATTCTTATGTAATTTTATGTCTAAATTTCCATATGCATGAACGGTCAACGCCCGCTTCGCGGGCTTTTGCCCGTATAAGATTGGGTCGTCATATATTTGCTGGCTTGAGTCATTTTTAGTGGGACGAAGACAACGGATCATTGTAAAAGGCGAATCTTCAATATGGAGACCAGTAACATCAGGAATTCCGCAAGGAAGTGTATAATGGGGCCAGCCGGTTCTCTTCGTGTTATTTGTAAATGACTTACCCAGAACACTAAAGCACACAAGTGAATTTTTTATCTATGCAGATGACACGAAAATATTCAGAAACATTATAAATAAAGAAGACTGTCTGAAATTACAAGAAGATATAGAGGAAATGCAGTTTTGGTCAGAGAAATGGTTGCTTAAATTCCACCCTGATAAATGTAAAAGTATGAGAATAGGAAATTCAAAAGTACCAGACATCAACTATAGACTCAAGAAAGACATACAACTAATGGAAATGTCAACAGAAGAAAGGGATGTAGGAGTAATAATTGATGAAAACTTGAGTTTTGAAAGACACATGAACGAACGAAAAGTTAAACAAAGCAAATGCTGTTCTAGGCGCAATCAGAAGATCCTTTAAATATCTGGATGATAAGACGTTCAAACTGTTATACACTAGTCCAGTTCGTCCGACAATAGAATACTCAAACCCTGTCTGTAGTCCATATCAACTGAAACATATTGATATGATTGACAATTTACAAAGGAGGGCGACAAAACTACTACCACGAATGGACAAGCTTAGCAACTGGAAAGATTAGAAAGGTTGAAACTACCGTCACTTACATATAGAAGCCACAAAGCGGACATTATTGAAGTGTTCAAAATAATAACAGGAAAATATGACCCTGAGGTGAGCAAAATATTCAAAATACGAGATTCTGAAAATACAAGGAGGCACAATATGAAAATATACAAAGAAAGATCTCACTTGGAACTTCGAAAAATCAAATTCAAAAACAGAGTAGTTGATATGTGATACTCCCTCATCAGAAAGTGATAAAATGTAAAACTGTTATATCATTCGAAAAAAATAGACAAGTTTTAGAACACACAAGATATTAAATATCAATACAGAGCACATATAAGCACTTGGCTAGCACCAACCCAGTACACAACAATAGAAGAAAAATTAAGGCTGAATCAAGAGGCCATGAATGGCCTACTTTTAGATTTGTGAGTATTTGTATTTGTTAGTCAAAATCACACTCATGGAACGGTCCATGTAAGTCAGTGGTGTCGATTTCTTCTTCTTCTTCCGATACAGCACTCCTTCTAGATAGAATATTTTTGTGCCGGCGACTATAGGTTAAGGTATGAAAACTTACAAAAGGTGTTCAGTTGGGTGTTTATGTAACATTATTTACATGTATATATAGTGTCTTCAGATGGATAGCGAGGAAAATGGCAGACAAAGGCGTAAGGGTTTTGAAAACTTCTACTGTTGCTGCCTTATGTATATGGGGAGGTAGTCAATTCCATTGCATAACTGTTCTCATGTAGCAGGAAAATAAATAACAGTCTTTTGAGGGTCATATGTGTCTAAAACGATGGGGAATGCTGCGTCTGCATCGGGGGTCGACAATAATAAGAAGGTCATCAGGCGGAATGATGGCAACTACGTACATGATGATTGATGAGACGGAATTTTGGTATGCGTGTTTCTAGTGTGAGCTGTCAATGATGTCTATTATATTAGTTACTCAGCTTGTATTGTGATATATTTTTATTGCGAATCTGCTGCACGTCTTTGTACGTTTTCCACTTGATTTATTTGAGGTTTCGTATGTGGGTCCCAGACACTGGAGAAGAATTTTAGTTTAGGCCTGACTTCTGCTTTTTCACGATTATGATTTCAAGAGGCTTACGTTTTCTGGCGCTCACGCGATAAGGTAACAGCTATAGTTGCTTACTAAAAAGTCGAAAACTCGAATGCAAAATTGAAACTGGTAATTGCTTAAGAAATAGAAATGTTCCAGGAACATGCGCTAAAAGATCTAAATTGTTTTGTTTAATTTACACGCATAACAGCATGCATCGTTAAATAAACTTTGCAGAGAATTATCTATTTAATGTGCAAACTATATACTTTTATACGACGATGTTACTAAAATGGTTTTAATCGGTTCATGCGACCATTGTAAGGCGTATTTTTGTTATAAATGCGACGCTAAGATATAAGGCTGATAAGAAATTCAAAGCGGTTGTTCGTCCACACTCTTTAAATTAACCAGTATCAAGATTAATGTAAATAATCGCCCTTCAAATAATGCCCGTTCGTCGGATCACTTAAGCTCTGCATGGATAGATGGTTTCTAGTATAAACATAACTATAATGTTTCAAAGGTGACTAAAGACTGCACGAAAATGACAAACGTGTCCTCTATTTAAATTGCGCAAAATGTGTACACAAAAGCGGTATCAAGCCGTGACTTCTATTTACATCTTGTCTCAGAAATTGTCTCAAGTTTGTTTTATATTCAATTAATGCGTATTGCAAGTAAGATGGTTGTAATTTAATTAATTGGATATTCTGTGTTATAAGTGAATACTATGAATTTCAGTTTTCTTAGTTCCGTGTTCGTTTGGGGTTTTATTGTGGTTATTTCTTTAATAAAAGTGATATTAAGCAAGCGTCTTTTCTTTTTTAAACCCTCACTTCTTTTCATAAGCCGATGACAGGCTGTACAATCAGTTATAATTATGTCTGTGTGTTGTGCTGTTGCTTGCAGTGTCATGTACTATATAGATTATGTATCATTCAATAAATGGCTCTTTGAGAAGGACGGGAGATTTGTTCGTTGTGATGTCTCTTTGTTTAATATTTTCTATAATTCAGACAGATTATAAGCTTTTAAAGACACTTTGAAGGTTCTTCTTTGCATATATCTGTCACAATGCATAAACATAACCTCGATGAAGTTGTAGCGTATTTCTAGCATTGCCATTTTCAATGATTACTGTTCTTATGAATTCTTCAAAAATCGTGTACTGGTTTTTAAAAAAACTCCTTTAGGTATAGGGTTTCTTTAATAAATGTAATTTAGGTTTCAGATACGACGAACTTGGTCATCGTGAACAGCAATGTTATGAGGAACCTTATTGCTGCCAATAGCGAAACCCACACAATTACTGTAGGATGTTCTTCGATTGTGGACACATCAAACCGAGAGAAGCGATTTTCATACGACGTATTCTGACTCGTATACTTTCATTTTCAATCAGCTCTATTTATATGGCAACATCATCAAAAGGATGTGTATGCAATTCATTTTTCAGTGAAATGGATTGTAGTTTTTTCCTTTTTTAAAACACGTAAATGGTGTATTAGAGGTTCTTTAACTTAGCTATTGACACGGTCTTATAAACTCTACTAGAATAAAGGAAACCACATAAAACAAAGTATTGATATAATCCTATAGTATTTTATAAAAGGGACATTAACTTTTGCCTATACAAAACATAACAATCCATACAAAATTCATACCAGAAAAAAAAGCAGAACACGATTTTCACATTGTCTTGAAACGGTCAATATCAAGCATCGGGAATAAAGACCTCGGATATAAACAGCTTTTTAGTGGGACGTTTTGTTTAAATCAGGTCCTTTTCCAAATAATTAGATATATTTTTAAACGTAATTGAAGCCTACTATTGGTGTGTACACATCGGTCATGTTAGGATGTACGCACACATGGCATGTAAACATGGAAAGCATTTGTATTTATCGATTATATACATGTATGATTACATTCAAATATTGTTCACCCAAATGTGAGAGAACATGTGGCAAATATAGTCATGATATTATTTCGATTACTTGAAAGCTAAATGTACATACAAATTATTTACAGATACACTCTATTTGCAATAATCAGATAGTTTTTTAAAATTGGGTTTCTTCAAATGGTCATTCATTCACAGAATTCATTATATCGGACTTATTATGTCTACAAATCGTGGTAAGTAAAGCGTCGACTCGTACTACAGAGGCGATACAAACTGAATGGCATAGCTAACTATACGTCGCATAGTAACACAACCAAAATTCTTGTAGAATAGTTCTTTGCACTTAATTTTGTAATGATCATAACGTATTAAGTCAACACGATATTTCGGGGATATTGGTTTCACAAACGCCGTAAATTTATATACTTCAACATAGGAACTTGGACGGAGGGGCAAAGCGGCGAGTACATCCGCCCACATTTCGGGAGCATACTGAAATGGCCTGATCCTGCAAAACAACGTGACTAGAATGCTCACAATTTAGTTTTTATTTGATTGAAGTATAATATATTTAAGAAAGTTCATTAATCATTACCAATATATTATAAAACAATAGTACCAGGGCAATAGGGGTCTCATCCGAAACCTGAAAACCAAATTGTAATTTTAACCCGATAAGTGGCTTATTTTTCCAAGCAAAAAATAAAGTGTCATATATAATGCATCTTGCGGTTACAAAGCTATTTGCTATGAAGTCGGTTTTATACTTGTACAATTAATGTTTAAAATAAAACGGTCAGCACATATGACCACTGAAACCCGCTGAAACAACTTACGGTTTTTGAGAAATCGCCGTAAAAGACTAACGTATGTTTACATTTTGCCACCGGCAAGACCAAGAAAATCCGAGGCACGATAGAAAATCTGGAGAAAACAGTATATACACACGATTTATTAAAAATCCTAAGTAACTTAAGGTAATGAGAATGTTTAAAAATTATTGAACGATACTTAGACATAATAGTTACATATACCAAGTTTCAAGGCCATTTTGGACTTTAAAGGGGCCTTTTCACAGATTTTGGCATTTTTTAACTTATTCATTAAATGCTTTATATTGATAAATGTAAACATTGGATCGTACAAGCTCCAGTAAAAAATCAAGAATAAAATTAAAAAAAGGAAAAGAACATTGCCCGGGGCAGGTTTCGAACCATTAACCCCTGGAGTCCTGCCAGAGTCCTGAAGTAAAAACGCTTTAGCCTACTGAGCTATTCCGCCGAGTACACATGATTCACGTATTTTATACCTTATATAAGCAATCTTCGTAGTTATACAAAATTTAACGACAAAAACAGAACTCTCCAAATTATTCAATCGTTTCGCGTTGCAACGCTTTATAATTTTTAGGTTTTATAATCGTCAAAAGATGCATATAATGGCTATATTAAAGCATGGTAAATGTTCAGTATTACTGTTTCCTCACAAATATCATAACTAACACGAAAATTTGCGAATCTGAAACAACTTTTTTCAATTTTGTCAATTTACCAAAGCGTGAAAAGATCCCTTTAAATATTGTAAAAGGTATATTTGGCGGTCCGCTTCATGAATTTTAAAATCACAACCCTGAATTCTTTAGTCGCAGAAATGTATCTCAAATGGCGGTAAATAATCGTGATTTCAACAACCTATAACTTTTAACGAAACTTAAACTGTATCTACTCAACAAGTACGAATACACGTTTCTGCATCTGCGAACATAAAATCAATTTATATGTATGTCGAATGTTAAGACTTATATGTACGTGAACGCCTAAAAAATATATGGAAAAAATATAAGGAAAAAAACAAGAATAAAATAAAATAAATGTTTTCCTAACCTATGTAATTGCCATAATGATTGCTAATTGTTCAATGGTGTATTGTGCCTCTTTCTTTATTACGCTTCATTCTTTTGTAAAATAGCTTGAATTATCTTCCGTTCTATACGAGATTTATGTTTGTCTTTATTGGTCTTTATTGTATTAAAGTTTGAGTTTTATTTAAACAAGCAGGTAGTATGTGATTTTAAAACAAGCCGGTTGCATTCTTGCAAGGATTTGTTAACCGACATGTTTGAAGTATGTTCTTTGTAAAGGGTGATAAAACGATGTAATGTAATGACGACGAAATAAGCCTTAAAACACATACACTGGATATAATATTTTTTGTTTGTTGCATCTAGCCGCAAACTTATGTGAACAGCACACACATATTACGTGATGAGCATGAGAAAAAAAACAAACATGAATGTTAAGAGGAATACTTTGAGTGCATTTCGAGATTTTGTAAGTGCAACTATTGTTATAATTACGCCTAATAAACACTCTTACGATGTAGTACTTCTGTTGTATTATTGTTGAAATATTTGTACACCAACGATAGGAGCGTTAACAGGTAGTTTGGATTGTTTTATGTAATTTCGGACTTAATCCAAATGTATTAAGTTTATTGTACAGCTTTTTCAGATGAAACAATCTTCCTATATATGGCCCTCCATGGATCTATTAGAGAGCGTCCTGGTGTAGTGCATATGGAGTCCAACTGCCGCCCGGGAGGGCATGGATTCGACCCCCATTGTGGGAGCGTTCTTAAGACCGCCCCCTGGAGCGTTCTTAAACCCCCCCTTTGCAGCACAAAGTACTGATGCTACCCAGGATATTGACTCAATAGAGTATTTAAAAAATATGCTTACACTCCCTTTGTATAGGACGTATGACTTTACAAGCAACCAAATATTTGCAAATTGTAAGTCATGCAATACATGTAATACATTCGGTTTCGGTGCAATCTATCTTATTTATCTTTCAGAATATGGCAGTGATACTTCGGCGATTGTTTCTTTTACAAATGAGCTGTGTACTATCGGGGACTCTATCAGACATGGTTCACAATAATACATGTGCTCCCTGTGTCTGTATTTCAAAAAACGAAACTGCCGGATTGTATAATGTGAGTTGCGCCTCAAATCCGACACTGAACGGTCAAATACCTGTATTCAAACATATATTGGAAGAGCAGATCGTTCAGCTGGATATGTCCAATAACAATCTTCAGAACCTCACGAGCCAAACGAAAACACCATTTGCAAATTTCTCGAATCTGATGGACTTAAATCTGTTTAACACATCAATCAACTTAAGATTGAACAACACCGCAACGATTGACAGCGAAACGTTCGTTGGACTTTCCGGAATACAAGTTCTCAATATTTCGCACAACGTGGACCTACCACTTACAAACAAAACGAATGAGCACGTTTTCAACCATCTGACGTCACTGAAGAAACTCGTTTCGTATCAGACGACTTTTATTTATCACATCAATCATAGCTATCCGAGCAATTTATGGAGAAACCTACATTCCCTCCAAGAAATATGGATTGACGGCTTTACTTTGGAGCCGTTTAGCGAAGATTTTCTTAATATGTCGAGTTTGAAGTGCGTAGTAATGTCCGGAGAATTTATTACACCATCGGAGGAATATCCCGATTTTTGCGACATGAAGAAAATCACTGACGACACGTTGGCTAACCTGATTCACGTTACCAACTTGTCCGTTGTCCATTGTGGAGTACTCAGCATTTCGAAAAATGCGTTCAGGAACATGGCACAACTATTAAAATTGGATCTTTCTCAAAATTACCAACTGACCATAGAGAAGGCATCCACAGGCTTTACAAGTTTACCTCATGGTATTCAAACCCTATATCTCGATAGTGTTGAAAAAACTATTTCTTTAGGATGCGATGTAAATATATCCACGAAAATAGCAGCATCACTGTCGCACACTTCATTAATTTCTTTGTCATTGGATGACAATCGAATACATTCGGTTGAAAAAGACGCATTTCTGAAATTGCCAAAGACGCTGAAACATTTGCGTGTAAGACGAAACAAGTTTGAGCTAGGCTTTTACATGTTTTTTGCTTATCAGTTAACTAACTTGAAGTCACTCGACATATCATATAACTTTTTTGGACATGAGTTCTATCTATGGCGTCATACCGATTCTTTTTCAACATCTTTTAGTGATCTTAATTTGCTAATGACCGATGAGGAGTTCGTCACAAGCGATGTCAATTCAGATGACGTCGATTGTCCAAAACCTCAAAATTTTATTCCACCGAGATCCGTTACGGGATTTCTTCCACCAAACTTGGAAAAAATCGATATTAGTCGCAGCAAAATTGGATTGCCTATATACGACTTTTATATGGACACAAATAATTCCTTGAAATATTTCATTGGCTCATATTCGCTTTTGTATTGCTGGGCGGGACCGGTACACGGCGTTGAACATGTAGAGGTAGTCGACCTAAGTAATAATTTTTGTTCTGTAGTCAAAACGGATTTCTTCAAAGGTATGTCCAACGTGAAGCGTCTGTACCTCCAACGTAATAATCTTTACTCTGCTGTTGAGAATAAGAAATTATTTCACTCAAATGTTCATATTGAAATTATTGATTTGTCCGTCAATAGAATAAGTAGACTCCATCCACTGCTTTTCGCGAATCAAACTAAAATGAGAAAGATCAACTTGGCTTATAATAATTTGATGGCCTTTGATAACAAGATAGGTCACATGAAATCATTGCAGTTATTAAATATTTCCAATAATCACATGTACACTATGACTAAAGAACTTCGATCGGATCTTGACAACATAGCATCTTCAAGGAACAATGGTTCACTAACTCTGGATCTAAGGAAAAATGTTATAGCTTGTTCTTGTGACAATTTAGAAGTCTTGGAGTGGATTCTTGATCACATTAAGCCTTCTCATAACCTGCTGGTAGTGCGTATTTCCGAATGTTACTTTACTCATAACAGGTCATCGTCACTTCCAAACGCAACTTTAATCCTCTCAAAAAATGATTTACAGTTCCAGGTAAATTTCCTGCGATATGTATGTGCTTCATATACATCTCTGATTGTTGTCCTCGTTTTTATTATATTCATGTTTATTAATATAATTGTCGGAGGCCTTGTGCATAGATTCCGATGGAAGATACGGTATTGGTACTATGTAAGCACGAACACACGTAGTGGTTATAGGTCATTAAATAGCACATTTGAACACGATATTTACCTGGTATATGACGAACATGTTGAAGAATTCGCCTTGGACATTTTAAAACCAAAACTCAACGAACTATATTATCAAGTGTTTACCTTTAACGATATTGAATCTGGTCGTTCTATCAATGATGCCGTATCAAATGCCATTCATGGCAGTAAGGTTGTTGTGTTCGTTGTGTCTAAATTATGCAACAATGACCCGGAGTGGAAATGTGCAGTTGAAATGACTGAAATAGAATCTGGGAAAAGGGGTCATTCGATTGGCATTGTTATTTTCTACAATTCAGGATGTACGCAGAATCTTCCCAAAAGTTTAAAGAGACTTCCGCACGATTCTTTTATTGATTATCCCGAACATCAAAGTATTGAAGAAATGGACGCTTTTTGGAAAGATTTACCAATCAAAATTAATAATATTGGAAGTTTTCAATAAAACTATATTGAAGGAAAAACAATATTTGTATGCTGGTGCTTGAGTATATGCACACTTTTTTCATTTACTATTTATTACGAATGATAAGAGTTTTTCATTACGAGGTTATGTGCTTGTGTTTCTAATTGCTTATCTGCTTTGTCATTACTTCCGTTAATTCGGCTTACGCATATATATTCTAACAATGTTTTCAAATGACAATGCAAATGAATGAATTATATGAATATTTTTTAAACAGTTATAATACATGTACGTGTTATTGTCCTAAATAATTTCTTTCAAACAACTTTCAAAACTAATTGTTGTTAGCCCTGTTCACGTACGTGCGTTTGAGGTTAGCCCTGTACACGTACGTGCGTTTGAGGTTAGCCCTGTTCACGTACGTGCGTTTGAGGTTAGCCCTGTACACGTACGTGCGTTTGAGATAAGTTGTATTTTACGTATCTCCATCATCAAACAATACAAACTGACTGCAACAAAATAAAATGTTTATGAACTCTCATTATTTCTGATTTTTATACATTCGTCCTTGTCTTCAAAGAGGCGTGTTAGCCTTGCTTCAAACGGTCGATTTACTCTCTTCGAAATATTAATGGGAATATTCTCCGACAATAGTATATAGTAGTACGCGTATTTATTCACATTGTATGGATGAGTTACCTTGAATTGTGTAAATCCCTTGTAAACAATTATCAACTTCATCGAAGTACCATTCTTATATTTTGGACAAACGGCTATCAGCGTGTATAACAACGCATGTATGTATGCTTAAAATATTGTTGTCGGTATCTGGAAAAAAATCCGTTTTACAAGAAAATATTAAATAGATAATCACTTACACTTATGCAATAACATATTTTACGGTAAACAATTTATGACATAACTCAGTTTTTGTAAATACAATATAGCCATTACACTATGTGCATGTACTTTACATAGAAACTGAATCAAATGTATTCACATTTCTTATGTATATATATTTTGAAATTATAAATATATATAAGCATTGTGTTGTAACATATTAGTGTAAAGCGCTAATTCGAATTGTAATAGAAAATGTATACATAAATTGATAACCTTTTATTTCCACATATTTCCATGTGAAGAGGTGACATTCAAAATCCATGTATGTCTTATTTATGCAATACTCTCCATATTTGTTTGTTGATAGCAATTCTTACTATAGAATTAGACAAATTTCATAATTAAGATTGTTATACTTGCACAAGTTAGTATAGTTAAACACGTGTGGTGCATGAAGTTTATCAAAAATAGTAAATTTATACTTCATTTATTATAAGTTGCCAATAAAATATGTGTTTGTGTATGTGCGCTTGCGTAATTTGTACCGTGACTGTTCTTTACGACGATAATTATTTCTAAATGTCGTCCTTTCAGTTCAAAGGCAATCTCTTGCACGACGGTTACATTGCTTGTGAGAGCATTTAACGACATTTCTGGGTTGATAAAACGAGACACTATTGCGTTCAAAATGATGCTACATGTATGATAACTTTACAAAATAAACTACAAAAAGTTTAAATGTTGTGCAGAAGTCTGCATTGCACGGAATCCGGATAGTGCCATCTATAACCTCGCCCTTCTTTCATCAAGGGCAACACTAGACACACGAAGCGATACACGATATTTTGCGCGACAGTCGCGGCGACGCACGATATATTTAACACGATATATCACCATTGTGTAGATAGCCCAAAAGGCGATATATCGTTTTAAATATATCGTGCGTCGCCGCGACTGTCGTGAAAAATATCGTGCGTTTCCGCGACTGTCGCGCAAAATATCGTGCGACACTAGACACACGAAGAGACGCATGATATTTTGCGCGACAGTCGCGGCGACGCACGATATTTTATTATTCAAATATCGCCCATATTATCCGAATCTCGTGTATCGCGGTCTTATTTCAGACTGCGACACTAGACACACGAAACGATACTCGATATTTTGCGCGATAGTCGCGGCGACGCACGATATTTTTACTGTTCAAATATCGCTGTAATAATATCGCATATCGACTGTCGCGTTTTTTTCTCTTCGTGTGTCTAGTGACGCACGATATTTTGCGCGACAGTCGCGGCGACACACGATATTTTTCGCGACTGTCGCGGCGACGCACGATATATTTAAAACGATACCTCGCTTTTTGGGCTACCATCACAATGGCGATGTATCGTGTTAAATATATCGTGCGTCGCCGCGACTGTCGCGCAAAATATCGTGTATCGCTTCGTGTGTCTAGTGTCGCCCTTGATGTAAGAAGGGCGAGATTATAGATGGCACTAGCCGGATTCCGTAGCATTGACTGCAACACTTATGATTGCAATTTTAAAAACATGCACTTCTTCCAGTAGATACATCCGCGGTGGAATATATTAGTATATGGATCCAAGCATAATAGATGTACTTACCGTTACGGAGGTCCTGGAAATGGTATTATCAATCATGCTAAATCTTCGTCCGGTTATAAGGGATATTAAGAGCTACTATCTTCTGATTTCATACAAGGGTATAACGACCATCACTAAAGGGTCGTTAGACCCAGAATGTCAGTTTGTTTCGCTCGAATGATTGTTCCAGAGTTATTGCAGGGAAACTTTGGTATCGCTCGTTCTCTCATGACATAATTATATGCAGTATCCCTACAGGATGAACATGCACATACAAAGTGATATGTATGTTCCGTCCGTTCCTCTCCAATTATTTTCAGTTATTAATTGCCTTTTTTTAATAGTGTGTTTTTAAATAACCACGCAAGGGTTATTGCATTTGCATTTCAGGAATCTTAAATGAACTAGAAACCCTTCACTTACTTTTAAAATCATATTTGCTTATTAAACACGTTACTTCGTTCACCATTTCAAGTATTTATTTTAACGTTCTAGTATATATTATACACAAGTAAAAATTGATTTAATTCAAGGACAATATCAGTATTGTTGATATTATTTTACTTATCGAATGTTTACCATTTTATTTACATTTTAGATATCCTGGTGGAAAATAATGTGCTTTTATCCTACAGCTAAATGATTTTATAGAACAAATACGACTCATAAAGAAAAGATAAGGTTTTCTTTATTGGTATATTTTAGATCCGGTTTATACCAGTTATTTTTAGAACATTACATAGGGACTAGTTTTTTGGCCTTTCACCCCTGGGCCCGTATTCACCAAACAATTCTTAGACTCAAGTCTTAGAGTAAAGAAAATTCTTTAAATTAGAATATTTTCAAGAATTTCTTTAGTTTTGAGTTAAACTCTGCAGTAAACGTCTCTATCTATATAATTCTTCATATAGAACATTTTGTTAATGACATTATCACCAGTGGAGGCCTGTATATATTCAAACACTGAACACATTTTTCTTGGTTCTAAGTCTTTTCTTTATTCTTAAGTCTAAGAATCGGTTGGTGAATACGGCCCCAGATTGCGTCATTTGGTACGAAGTCGTTTAACGAGTGTGTGTGTGTGTTTACGATGGATTACTATAATAATATGAATGTGAAAACACAGTGTTTGGATATTAAACTGGAATGAAACTGGCGAGACTGCATTTTCGATTTAGTTAAAATGTCGAATGTACTCGAATAACGCGATGTTTTGTTGAACAATTGATGGATTAAATTTAAGAAGTGTCAGTGAATTGTTCTTTAACTTTTCGAAGGAAATCGATGTCGAATTAAAATGGAAATTTCTTTGATGGTTTAGTCGTTCCTTTGTCAGTCGATCAAAGAATGTCTATCCACAAAGAATTTCCTGCTTACATCCAGTGCTTTAAAATGGAAAGGATGGATGGCGATGAAGAAATTTGTCTAGAATTTTAACTCGTCATGGAAGCAAATTAAACATTACGAAAATAAACATAAAAACAAACATTATTATACAACTTTGGTGAGTAGAACAATAATTTTATGTAAGTATAAAGTGTGTAAAAAGAAGAGTTGTTTAAAGACTAAAATTAACAATATCGGCGGGAATAAATGCTGAATCAAGCTTCACGTAGCCACGGTATGTGTCTACACATTTTGTAAATTTCAAAATGGCGGGAGCCATGTTTGTTTTTTTACAGTGGTGAAACAAGAATTGTAGTTTGAACACAACCGTCTGTGTTCTACTTGAGTGTGTCACATTTGGAACGCTGATTAAATTTGAATCGAGGCGTATAGCGATATTTTGTCTCGTTACTTTTCTTTTGCGTGGAATTCTTAAAGACTATTTCGATTTCCGTAAACAGGAAAGATCACAATAAATATTACTACGCAATGTTAGATTCAGTTAATGTGTTCTTGCTTTTATTTTAGGAATAAATTAAATAAAACAATATTGTAGGATAAGTAGAATAAATAATACTCGTGTCAGAAAGGCTTACAAGGCTCGGCAAGCCTCGCCATGTAAACCTCTTCACTCGTGGGATAAATTTAAGTACACAATCACACTAACATAGTATTCTCTATCTACCATGATCTCCTAATCAGTTCATCTACTAACTAATTTGTATGATGTCCGCCTAAGCTTATCATGTTTATTGTGGAAACATCATTTACATGTATATGTAAAGGTTTGCTTGTGCGTGTGTGTGTATGTAAGTGCTTGTGCCTATGTGTGTGTTTGAGTGTGCATGCGTGTGCTGAGCTGTGTGTGTGTGTGTGTGTGAGTGTGATCGTTCGTGCTTGTTAGGGTGAATAAATAATACAAGGTATCTATGCTCGTAATGGCGGCCTTCGATGTAGTGATTGTTAAAAAAAGAAAATGAAAAAGCCTAGTTGAAACTCCACACAACGCTAGTGTAAAACAGCGCTAGTGTAAAACAGCGTAAATCATACTGCATGACATATTTGTAAATTATTAACAAACAAAACGTGAAACAATTTTTTATAATTTATATACAGGATTGTTGATGACATCATACATCATTGTTTGATTGGAACAAGGTGTATCCCTTTAAAGCAAGTTTCTTTTCCTTTCACTATCCTCGATACATACTTGTTATCGCACACTGGTATGCATTTAAAACAATTTTTATGATACATTACATTTTGCATGTTCTAAAATATTTATTTACATCTATAACAAAGAATATGAGATACTAAACACACAGGGACCTATAAATACAAGGTGCATGTGTATTATTGTTCTTGACAAAAAAGATTGAATCATAATAAAAAAAGCAGTAACAAAAACAGAACAATAACATTAAAGCTAAAAAGTATAAAACAATGTCCTCAATATCTGAAAATATTGCAGCTTACATGAAATACAATCAATATGAACGTATTTTGAGCATATGCAACACATTTTATAAACATCATTATTAAGTAAAATGTGGTAGTACTTGCTTTCATAACAAATGTCATATACTTGTATGTACATTCCTTAAAATAGCTAAACTAAGATGCGCACAAATTTATTAAAAAAGGAAATAAAATCATGTAATGCAGACATTAAACTGAGGCATAAAACAATACAAAAAGATATTAAAGAATGATTTCCTTTGAAGTAAATTCAGACCTTTTCTCATCAGCTTGTCAGACAACATAAATATATAAGGGGCAAAAAGAATGAGCAAATACAATATATTTGCACTGTGACAAAGTAACAAGAGCCAATATTGCTTGTGGAAAGCTTGTAGATTCAGAGAATCCAATTTGATTCTTGCATACACATATATGTCTTTTAATGGCTTTTCAAAATGAAAAAACTAAGGTACATAATTCTTACATATATTAAATACAAAAACATAAGATTTCAAACAGAGGCATTGATCTGTGTAAAGTAAACTACTCTTTTATATGAGCCCTCCACTAGGAAATCTGGGTTGAATGCCTTTACATGTGCAGTCTGCACTAGGAAATCTGGGTTGAATGCCTGTGTATGTGCAGTCTGCAGTAGGAAATCAAGGTTGAATGCCTGTGCATGTGCAGTCTGCACTAGGAAATCTGGGTTGAATGCCTGTGCATGTGCAGTCTGCACTTGGAAATCTGGGTTGAATGCCTGTACATGTGCAGTCTGCACTAGGAAATCTGGGTTGAATGCCTGTGCACGTGCAGTCTGCACTAGGAAATCTGGGTTGAATGCCTGTGCATGTGCAGTCTGCACTAGGAAATCTGGGTTGAATGCCTGTGCAGTCTGCACTAGGAAATCTAGGTTGAATGCCTGTGCATGTGCAGTCTGCACTAGGAAATCTGGGTTGAATGCCTGTGCATGTGCAGTCTGCACTAGGAAATCTGGGTTGAATGCCTGTGCATGTGCTGTCTGCACTAGGAAATCTGGGTTGAATGCCTGTGCATGTGCAGTCTGCACTAGGAAATCTGGGTTGAATGCCTGTGTATGTGCAGTCTGCACAGGCAAATCAGGGACGACACTTTCCACCTGAAACGGATTTCTGCAAACAAAGACTTCCTTAAACATAAACAATAAAAGCAAAAACTGTTTGTGTGGATGGCACAGGCTGATCTGGGACAACACTTTACACTCATGCATTAAACCCCGTTTTTCCATAGCCAAGTCCATATGTTAGTTTTATAACTCGCTAAATAACATGTGTCCTGTATCAATCCCAGTCACTATCAAAGTTGGCAGCCATTTCTGATTCTAGCGCCTCCAGTTCACTTTCTGACAGAAGAACCATGTCATCATCATCTGTGCTGGTAAGTTTGTCAAACACAGAGCTAGCTGTTGAATCAGGCAATTCATTTATAACAACTTCAAGTGACATACAGTTACTCCTTATATTATCCACTTCATGATGCAAACTCTCACTTCTTCTCACTTTGCTATCCACAAGCTTTCTGTTGGGCTGTTCATGTTTTGCTTGTACCTGTGTGACTTCAATAGGCTGCTTACTAGTTTTCTCATGCTTTTCTGCATTAACCATACTCTTAGTTGCGTGCACAGGGATTTCTTTGTAATCACTTCCACCAATTGCCAATTCAATTTCAGTGTCTGTCGATTTCAGTTCTTCATTAAGTTCCACTCTCACTATACACTTGTCATCCACTCTCACTTTACACTTGTCATCCACTCTCACTTTACTCTTGTCATCTACTCTCACTTTACACTTGTCTTCCACTCTCACTTTACACTTGTCATCCACTCTCACTTTACACTTGTTATCCACTCTCACTTTACACTTGTCATCCACTCTCACTTTACACTTGTCAGCCACTCTCACTTTAGACTTGTCATCCACTCTCACTTTACCATGGTCATCCAGAGCATTTACACAAGTATTAATTCTAGCACGCCTCTTAGCTCCATCTCCTTTTCTTGCATGCGTCTTAGGTCCAAGTCTTGTGGCATACGTCTTAGGTCCGAGACAATAACTGGTGTGATCTCTTTTACTTAACTGTTGTGCCTTGAAGGTTTCACTCCCTTCTGTTGGGAAACCCTTATCACGATTTCTTCCAATTGTTTTGCCTTTAAGTTTGCCATCATCTGTTCCATACAACTGGTTCATTTCTGCATACATATCCATCTCTGCCTGTTGAATGCCACAAATGTTGCCAGGGAAACATTCAGTTACCTGATCAATCTTATTTCTGACACCATGGAAACCCGTGATAATCCCTGTAGATGGCTGGTTGCTAGGAATGGTTGTGCTGTCCTTCTGACTTCTGAAAGTCCTACTTGAAGTCTCCGTCACTCTGAAGGGTATCATAAATGTTTGAAATAACGATTTACATGTTTGACAATATTTATAATATTTATAAAATGTACCGTAATTACTCTATGTTTTCGGACACTCTAAGTTTTCGGACACCCCATTTTTTAGCAAAAATAATTATTTTTCGTGACTCTTTATTTTCGGACACACGAGTTTTCGTCCTTTATTTATGTCTCTTAAGTTTTCGGACAGTATATTTTACAGCGCTATTTTACCAAATTTCGAACCTGTTTTTGATATCTAATGACACTTCAATCATGGGGTTTTACAACCAGATTAACATCATAAAAGATTGCGGGTGAATGCCTGAGGGAAATGGACCATTACATTTGCGTTATTGGGTAAATAACCTTGTAAACCGGTATTAAACAATGGGTTCGCCCGATAGCATAAGCGTTATGACAATACTAAATGTTTCAAACTGTGATGCACCCTATAACAAGTTTTACGAACAATGGAAGATGTTACACAACAACCATCGGAAATGAACAAACAAAGAATTCATAGTTTGCTTTTTTATTGCGTTAATTACAGGTTAATACAAGCGTGTATCGGTACATCACATGCTCATTTTTGAACTTGTTGGTCAAAGTACAAACTTGAAGTAACTTTCTGTCAAATAAATTAAGTATTTACAATTATTTAAAATGTAGTGCAAACATGTATAACTGTAATTTATACTATACGGCATGGTATTTTACAAGCGCGTGCTATTACCAGTAGTCGTTGATAGAATTGACGCTATTTTCGGACACTTCCATTTTCGACTCTAAGTTTTCGGACACCTGTATTTTGTTAATATTTTTCGTATCTAAGTTTTCAGACACGAAAAAAATTAATTATTTTTGAGTGTCCGAAAACATAGAGTAATTACGGTATTGTATTTTCACCACTCAAAATGTGCCGCTCCATGAGATACACATGCATGCCAAATATAAAGTTGCTATCTTCAATATTCCAAAAGTGTACATTAAATGAGCGATTTTGACCCATATATTTTACCTTTGACCTTGAAGGATGACCTTGACCTTTCACCACTTAAAATGTGCAGCTCCATGAGATACACAAGCATGCCAAATATGAAGTTGCTATCTTCAATATTGCAAAAGTTTTGGCAAATGTTAAAGTTTGCACAAACAAACAAACAAAGCAACAGACAGGGCAAAAACAATATGTCCCTTACTATTGTGGTGGGGGACATAAAAAGCTCAGATGCTTTTTGCCTTTTAATAAAATTATTTATTAAACTTGTCCAGGAATTTGGTTATTTACCATGCCAAAAGTTCGCTTACTAACAATGCTCTTGCACAAGTTGAGTTAAATAAGGAATATTATGACACCTTGTATAAGGCCCTACATACTGTATTTTTTTTAAATATGAATAACAGGACCTCAATTTTCAAAACCGTTCTCAGACTTAGGAATAAAGAATAGCCTTAGACTGATTTCAAGTACCTCTTAGCATATGCTAAAAATGGTGCTCATATTATCATATGATTGTTCTAAACAAGACTTTCATAATTGTTGGTGTGAACTTCCATGGTAGAGTAGACTTTTAACTGGATTTAGCACATTTCAGTTTTAAGCATATTCTTTATTTTAAGTTTTTAGTTTTCGAATTGATTCTTTATTTGTAGACTGATGTTTTCGAATTGATGGGTGACTATGGACCCAGGTGTAATTGTTGTACCTTGCCTCCACCTTGGCCAGGCCTTTCTCCATGTTGTACCTTGCCTCCACCCTGGCCAGGCCTTTCTCCAGTAGTATCTGAGAGAGGGAATGGCGCTGTCGGCTGGCAGGCCCTGGATGGCCCGTTGTGATCACATCCAGTATCAAGTCTATTGGAGACACGGCCATTGACATTTCAACCTATTAATAACAAGAGATGTGTTTGTCAGAAACACAATGCCCCCTATTGCGCCGCTTTGGAATAAATGTTCAATATATCATTTGGCAGGTTTAGAAATTATCTCTCTTTTAAAGCTTATTGCTTCTCTTGGATTGTATTTTATGACTTTTGACCTTGAAGGATGACCTTGACCTTTTCACCACTCAAAATGTGCAGCTCCATGAGATACACATGCATGCCAAATATCAAGTTGCTATCTGAAGCGACATAGAATTTATAAGCATTTTTCCAAACCTGAACGCGAAACCAAAATGCAAAGTGTGACGGACAGACGGACGGTCCGATCACTATATACCCTCCTTCGGGGGCATAAAAAGATGAACAAGATATGCGTTTGTCAGAAACACTATGTCCCCTTTTGAGCCCCTTTGAAGATATATATTTGACCTTTGACCTTGAAGGATGACCTTGACCTTTCATCACTCAAAATGTGCAGCTCCATGAGATACACATGCATGCCAAATATAAAGTTGCTATCTTCCATATTGCAAAAGTTATTGCAAATGTTAAAGTTGGTGCAAACAAACACACCAACAGACAGGGCAAAAACAATATGTCCCCCACTATAGTGGTGGGGGACATAAAAAGTCAATAAGGAATACCCGGTATTTGGAATCAGCACAAGGAACATAGCTCATTTGAAGTAAGAAAGATGGGAAAAGTAAATAATAAATATTTATAATCAGCAGAGAGAGCTGATAATGTCATTTTAATTTGTAATGAAGGCAACCAGTTTTTATTGAGGATATCAATCAACTGACAGATGTTCCTCATTGTACTTTTTCAAGTTGTGAGAATGCACTTTTTGTCAGCTAGATAGAGGATAAATAACTCCGGAATGTGCACAGCACCTGGAATGCAATAGTGTCCTGCTCATCTACACTTTATGGTGAGGACATAATTGAAGTTTCAATTTAATTTCAATTTAATTGCTTGAGTTGAGAAATTTGAAAGCAGTTTGCTCCATAGACTTGAAAGATTTATGCAAAAAACAACAATAGAGTGAGTCCAATATGACACCAAAGAAAAGCTAGTATGCAACACAATTGAGAACAGCTGCTCCGAAACAACACTTTTGCATTATAAATTTATTTCAGCATTTTTTAGACAATGAATACTCCAAAAAACACGTGCTTTTTCACAAACGTGACTCATACTGTCACACCTCTTTGTAATCTATGTACAAGCGCTCATCACTCGAGAGAATTCCACCGTTGTATACAAAAAGACTGCTGCAATTGTGCACACCACAAATATGGATTCAATAAAGTTAAAATGAATCTTCTCATTAGCAGCTGAGAAAAACTCAGAAATAGTAAATCAGACCAACAGGGGGACACATTTTGATGCATTTTTATCAATGTATAACATGTGCAAGTATTTGTGTCCCATATTGACATATAACGGTACTTAAACTGTCAAATTTAAATATTGATTTCCAACACCAGTATAAAACTGTTTACAAACAGCAATGACATCAAGGGTTTCTCCCTCAAGTTAAGAAACAATTGTCTGAAAAAGACATATGAACTTTTATGGAAATATTATCTAAATATTAAAAAAAAAACCACACATCCATACACTTGATTTCTGAATCAACAGCAGTTTCATTAGAGTTGATCCAGGAAATATATTTTGGGGTCTCATAACCATGGTAACGGCTTCATCTGACCAACTTTGTCCAATGGGCTGCAACTGATGTAACTGAAATAAGAGATACTGACTACTTAAAGTTGCACAAACATTTACTGTTCAGCCATACAACTCTATATCTACGTTAACAACATATACTTTTTTCTTCCTTTAACATCCAATAATCAATTTTGATCATTGACTGTTGATCATGTTTCAATGCATAACAGACCTACTAAACCATTTAGACCCTATGTTCTACAAATATTAAACAAGACATGTGTCCATTAAAAGTAAAAGCCCAGATTCAACTTATGTTTAAAAATAACCTTATTCAAATAACAGGCTGTTGATGGCTGAAGACTTTCAACCACTTAGAGGGACCTTTGAGATGTTTAGACAGACGATGCACATGACAATCCCACTCTTCGTGGTGGTCCTTTGCTGAACGTTATTTTCAAATTGCTTAAAGAATGACAAAGTTTAAGTCTGGAAAGCTGTTTTATAATAATTAGGGTTTGTTCTAAGATATTTCAAATTCAAATCAATGTATGACAAAGTCATTGCTGAGATAAGATTTTGGGGAATGATATTATACACTTGCAGACGTACTGACAGACGACTTTGAAAAGTGTGGCATAAAAATAAAGGCATGTGGGATTGTAAGCAACTGTTCTTTAAAGGTTTTAGAAATATGCAATATTAAGTTGTCGCTGGAAATCTTATTCTGTTAGTCATTGACCTTTGAACAGCGTACCCAATAATCAATAGAGAAATACTTCCAGTAATGGCCAGCATAATTAGAAAGCTGACAGAAGCTTAAATTCAGGCAAAGAGTGGTTTATCAACAAAGAGACCTACAAATGAAAAGATAAGTATCCTAGGTGAATATTTTATAATTCAATGTATCAGGACTTCAGGTCAGTGTTATCCAGATAACAACACATATTGAGATGTATATAAAAGCAATTATGATTACCTTGCAGTGGACAGCAAACGGGCTCTGCCTAGACAACATGAAGCATGCTACTGGGGGGTAGATATCCCTAGCGTCATGCCAGAACTCCAAACCCAGGTCCACTAGCTTTACCTGGAATAGAGATCAGCGTGTATAAGAACTCATGTGTGGGCAGGTTTCAATGTAAATGTATGCTAGACATCAGACAGTGCTCTGGCCATCCTGTAAGCTAGATATCAAGTGTTGTTCCTTTATTAAGCAACATTTCAAATAAAAAGAATAACTCGTTGTAATAGTCCTCCCATTGCATTTGAATTTGTCCTGAAACCAGTTCGCTTAAAAAATCAATTTTGGCCACTTAATAAAAAAGACGAACAAAAGGTCCACCTAGCAACCCGGAGGTCATGTGTTCGATCCCAATTGTGGGAGCATTCTTTATATCTTCCAAAAAGACACCAAGTACTGGTTCTACTCAGGAAATGGACTCAAGAGTGTCAATTAGTCTTCAATTGAGCTAAAATAAATAGGTTTTAACTACAATACCCTGTATAGGTCTGGTTTGACAGAAGCCTTTTCAACAATGACAGCCCTGTGGTATGCATGGTCCTCAATGTCCCTGAAGATATTGTTTCCATGACTACGGTACACAACACACTGTGCTCGCAGCTGCCAGATGATGTTAATAGCTGGAATGTGATCATCTGTATCATACTTCTGTCCGTAGAACGCTTGAAGGGATTCATAGAAGCTGAAAACACATAATGTCTAATTGATGTACTGTAATAAAGGAGGGAACGCCTGAAATTTTAAAGTGTCAGTCAGATGCCCGGCTATTCTGTTTGCCATAGCAATATCATTTTTACCCTATCAATAAAGGTCTTTATGTAACTAGTTAAACTCTGTATGCTAAATGTGCCTTTTGAGAACGTAGCCATTTATAAACAAGAGCACCACATAACCGGTGCCAACACTCAGCTACTGGTGCAGTTTTGAATAAATGAAAGCTTGTCAGATTTTTTTTTTTTTAGAGGTCACAGTGACCTTTGACCTAGTGACCCAAAAATGGGTGTAGCGTGTAGAACTCAACAAGGTGCAGCTACATATGAAGTTTCAAAGTTGTAGGAAGCACTTTGATTTAAGAGCGAAGTTCAAAAGGTTAACAAATGTTAAGGTTTTAGCACGACGCGGATGGCGGACGACACGACACGACGAGCTGGCTATGACAATACCTCGAGTTTTCTCAGAAAACAGCCGAGCTAATAATATATTTTAAAGGTTCCTCATAACAATTTTGTACACATTTCATGACACAGTCATGTTGATACAAATATAACTAAAATAAACTCATTTATATGCGGAAAAATGTGAAAAATAATCAATTGTATTCCTTCGTTAGTTAGTTTAAAACTAATATATGAGAAAAAAAACAACAGTTGTCAATCTTCACAATAAAATGTTCGATCGAGTTGTAATTAATACATCAGCAAGACCAACATTGATATTGTTAAAAACAGAAATGCCCCAATAGACCAATAGAAGACGTAATTACGGATCTATTGTAGAAAACAAGAGCATCGCATTACGGGTGCCATGCTCGGCTGCGAAAGCTTGTCAGAATTTTTTAATTTTTTTTAAGAGGTCACAGTGACCTTGACCTTTCACCTAGTGACCCAACAAGAAATGTGTTTGTCAGAAACACAATGCTCTCTACTGCGCCGCATTGAAATAAAATTTCTATTTATCATTTGGCAGGTATAGAAATCATCTCCCTTTGAAGGTTATTACTTCCCTTGAATTTTTTTCAATCCAACCGGGTGGTGGGGTTCTCACAATCAATTATGACCATGTCAAACATCATTGACTTTAAAAAGAGATCATAGAGTTGATTATGTATCTATGGACATAAGTCCACAAGTATGTAATCAAAGAAATTATATCATTAAAAAAAAATAAAATTGACAAATCAATCATTTGGGTTGTAAATAATCAAAATAATAAATCTGTACAGTAACTGTGAAAAGAACTTCAATTCTTGGTAGGGAAATATATAATAATATATAATATAATAAGAGATTTATAATGATATAAATTACTTCTTCTTGAAAATAATTGTCTGTAACAAATCTCTGTTTTTAGTAGCAAGTAATTACCGTGACTGTAGATTCACCACTCAAAATTAGCAGCTCCATGAGATACACAGGCATGCCAAATATATAAAGTGTCTATGTTCAATATTGAATAATTTTCTACCTTTTTAAAGCTTATTACTTCGCTTAAATCTGTATTGTTACCTCAGACCGTAAAGGATGACCTTTTACCACAATGTGTTTGTCAGAAACACAATGCCGCCTACTGCGCCGCTTTGATTTATTTTACAAAAATATATACATGGGCAGGTCAGATAACTATGTCCATTTAAAGCTTATTACTTCCCTTGACTTTGTTTTTTTGACCCTAGACCTTGAAGGATCATGTTCACCTTGAAATTTTACCACTCAAAATGTGCAGCTCCATGAGATACACATGCATGGTAAATATCAAGGTGCTATCTTCAATATTTAAAAAGTTATGGCCAATGTTAAGGTTTAAGCACGACGCCTACGGCGGACGACAAGCTGGCTATGACAATAGCTCGGGTTTTTTCCTCGAAAACAGCCTCGCTAAAAAGTATGGATAAACGAAAGACTACAATGGTGTTTGACAGCAACTTACCTCCTCATGTGTTCAATGTCCTTTTCATACACCAACTTACCTCTTCATGTGTTCAATGTCCTTTTCGTACACCAACTTACCCCCTAATTGCTTCAATGTCCTTTTGGTACACTTACTTAACTCAGCATGTGCTCAATGTCCTTTTCATACACCAACTTACCTCCTCATGTGTTCAATGCCCTTTTCGAACACCAGCTTACCTCCTCATGTGTTTAATGTCCTTCTTATACACCAGCTTACCTCCTCATGTGTTCAATGTCCTTTTCATACACCAGCTTACCTCCTCATGTGTTCAATGCCCTTTTCGTACACCAACTTACCTCCTCATGTGTTAATGTCCTTTTTATACACCAACTTACCTACTCATGTGTTCAATGTCCTTTTAATACACCAGCTTACCTCCTCAGATGTCCAATGTCCTTTTCATACACAAGCTTACCTCCTCATGTGTTCAATGTCCTTTTCATACACCAGCTCACCTCCTCATGTGTTAAATGTCCTTTTCATACACCAACTTACCTCTTCATGTGTTCAATGTCCTTTTCGTACACCAACTTACCCCCTAATTGCTTCAATGTCCTTTTCGTACACTAACTTAACTCAGCATGTGTTCAATGTCCTTTTCATACCACAGGTGGTTAGCGTGTGGCTATGATATTAATTAGTGAAAACATCATTTTGAATGATAAATAATCATATTATAACGAAAAATTAACTTTTCTGAAAAAAAATATTTCACTATCAAATATATATATAACAAGGTATGCAACTCAAAATCAGCCCATAACGGGGTGCATCGCTTTGAACAGCCATATCTTCATCAATTTTGCAGCGATTTTCACGATCTCGGTCTTATTCAACGCAGAAATGAATTTCCTTTCTGGAAATGTATATGTCTTGCAATATTTTTACAAATGCTGGGTCAACTTTTAAGAAATAACACGATACACAACACGCATGACCCAGTTGACAGTGATCATGCTGTCTTTAAGACTGAAATCTTCACGGAGTAAAGGGCAACTTCCCTACAAAGTTCATGTAGTTCGATACCATAATTCAATAAAACGTATGAAAAAACATTATTACCGTTCTTGTCGTTACATTCTGCATCAAGACTAACTGTCCAGCGCCGTTTGAAACCTTTGTTTACATACATTTCAACTAACTGACATTTTAAACATACGAGTGATTTCATTGGTCCAATGCGGAGGTGTGTCTTTACAACTGGAGATTTCATTCATAAAGAATACATGATCACTGTCAACTGGGTCATGCGTGTTGTGTATCGTGTTATTTCTTAAAAGTTGACCCAGCATTTGTAAAAATATTGCAAGACATATACATTTCCAGAAAGGAAATTCATTTCTGCGTTGAATAAGACCGAGATCGTGAAAATCGCTGCACAATTGATGAAGATATGGCTGTTCAAAGCGATGCACCCTGTTATGGGGTGATTTTGAGTTGCATACCTTGTTATATATATATTTGATAGTGAAATATTTTTTTTCAGAAAAGTTAATTTTTCGTTATAATATGATTATTTATCATTCAAAATGATGTTTTCACTAATTAATATCATAGCCACACGCTAACCACCTGTGTTTCATACACCAACTTACCTCCTCGTGTGTTCAATGCCCTTTTCGTACACCAACTTACCTCCTCATGCGTTAAATGTCCTTTTTATACATCAACTTACCTTCTCATGTGTTCAATGTCCTTTTCATACACCAGCTTACCTCCTCATGTGTTCAATGCCCTTTTCGTACACCAACTTACCTCCTCATGTTTTTAATGTCCTTTTTATAACTCCTCATGTTTTCAATGTCCTTTTCATACACCAACTAACCTCCTCAAGTGTTCACTGTTCTTTTCGTACCCCAGCTTACCTCAGCATGTGTTCAATGTCCTTTTCATACACAAACTTACCTCTTCATGTGTTCAATGTCCTTTGCATACACCAGCTTACCTCCTCATGAGTTCTATGTCCTTTTGTACACTAAATAACCTGCTCATGTGTTCAATGTCCTTTTCATACACCAACTTACCTCCTCATGTGTTCAATGTCCTTTTCATACACCAGCTTACCTCCTCATGTGTTCAATGTCCTTTTCATACACCAGCTTACTTCCTCATGAGTTCAATGTCCTTTTCATACACCAGCTTACCTCAGCATGTGTTCAATGTCATTTTCATACACCAACTTACCTCCTCATGTGTTCAATGTCCTTTTCATACACCAACTTACCTCCTCATATGTTCAATGTCCTTTTCATACACTTACTTACCTCCTCATGTGTTCATTGTCCTTTTCATACACCAACTTACCTCCTCATGTGTTCAATGTCCTTTTCAAACACCAACTTATCTCCTCATGTGTTTAATGTCCTTTTTATACACCAACTTACCTCCTCATGTGTTCAATGTCCTTTTTATACACCAGCTTACATCCTCATGTGTTAAATGTCCTTTTGATACACCAACTTACATCCTCACATGTTCAATGTCCTTTTCATTCACCAACTTACCTCCTCATGTGTTCAATATCCTTTTCATTCACCAACTTACCTCCTCATTGCCTCAATGTCCTTTTCGTACACCACATAGAAGTCAGAGGGAGACTGACATGACTTGACAACAACTGGCATCTCATCAGAACTGAGAATATAGAAAATGCAAACTCAATATTGACAATATTGGTTACAAAAAGCCACAACGTTTACTTTGATAAAAAATCTACAAAATGACAAAATGTACCATTATATATGTCTGCAACATTTCTGTACATTCTGAAAACATTTTACATTTGCATGTCGTCTTCACAAAAATCAGCGGACACCATGCTCAATTTTTAAAACGCACGAAGTGACCCATTGACCAAGTTTTTGACCCTGAAAGGCCCATGTTTTAACTTGGCCTTAAGATCATCTCCATAAAACTTCTGACCAAGTTTGGTGAAGATCGGATGTAAACTATTTGAATCAGAGAGCGGACACCATGCTGAATGTTAAAAAACGCACTAAGTGACCCTGTGCCCTAGTTTTAGGCCCAGAATGGCCCATGTTCAAAATTGTCCTAGAGATCATTTAGATAAAACTTGTGACCAAGTTTGGTGAGGATTGGATGAAAACTACTTGAATTAGAGAGCGGACAACATGCTGAGGTTTAAAACGTACTAAGATACCCTGTGACCTAGTTTTTGACCCGGCATGACCCATATTCAAACTTGACCTAGACATCATCTAGATACAACTTCTGACCAAGTTTGGTGAAGATTGGATGAAAACTACTTGAATTAGAGAGCTGACAACATTGTGATGTCTAAAACGCACTAAGTTACCCAGTGACCTTGTTTTTGACCCAGCATGACCCATATTCAAACTTGCCCTAGACATTATCAAGATACAACTTCTGACCAAATCTGGTGAAGATTGGATAAAAACTACTTGAATTAGAGAGTGGACAACATGGTGAGGTTTAAAACACACTAGGTGACCCCGTTACCTAGTTTTTGACCCGGCATGTCCCATGTTCGAACTTGACATACACATCATCTAGTTACAACTTCTGACCAAGTGTGGTGAAGATTGGATTTAATTTACTTGAAATAGAAAGCGGACACCATGCTCAATGTGTAAAACGTACTAAGTGACCCTGTGACCTAGTTTTTGATCTGGCATGGCCCATGTTCGAACTTGTCCTTCAGATCATCTAGATAAAACTTCTGACCTAGTTTGGTGAAGATCGGATGAAAACTACTTGAATAAGAGAGAGGACACCATGCTGAATGTTAAAAAACGCACAAAGTGACCCTGTGACCTAGTTTTTGACCCGGCAAGGCCCATGTTCGAACTAGGCCTTAAGATCATCTAGATACAACTTCTGACTAAGTTTGGTGAAGATCGGATGAAAGCTACTTGAATTAGAGAGCGGACAACATGCTGAATGTTCAAAACGCATTAAGTGACCCCGTGTCCTAGTTTTTGACCCGGCAAGGCCCATGTTTGAACTTGGCCTTAAGATCATCTAGATACAACTTCTGACCAAGTTTGGTGAAGATCGGATGAAAACTACTTGAATAAGAGAGCGGACAACATGCTGAATGTTTAAAACGCACTAAGTGACCCTGTGACCTAGTTTTTGACCCGGCAAGGCCCATGTTCAAACTTGGCCTATACATCCTAGATACAACTTCTGACCAAGTCTGGTGAAGATCGGATGAAAACTACTTGAATTAGAGAGCGGACACTTAATACGGACCGACAGACAGACGACAGACTGACCGACCGACCGACAGACAAGTTCACTCCTATATATCCCCCTAAATTAAAGAATTTAATAGGCCATACCTGTTAAAGCCAGTGTAATAAAAGTCAATCAGAATGACTACGAAAACGTAGTTTCAACACTGTTGTGGGCTAAAGCTAACACACATACATTTTGCATCTTAAATAAATGGAATAGCTTTGCTTTGCTAATAATATTTATCAAAATAAAAGGGTGAACATATTTTTACACATACAAATAACATAATTTTAATTTTTATCACATGTCATACCCTGTTTCCCATGTAATATTTCCATTACATATATTTTTATCTTACACATGTGCATTATACTTTTTAAGCTTTTTGATTGGCTTATTTTCATTCTATTGACCAATCGTATTTTGTTATTTTGCTGAAATGACGATGCAACGTCAAATGACGTCACAAAATGTAAACAAAATTTGGGATTTATCGATTTGTTTGCATAAATATTTCTTTAATTTGCTCATTTAAAAGCATGTGGTAAAAAAGATATAACACAGTTAAGATCCTTGTCACTTCATACCATATTTTATTAAAATCGTCCAGGAAATTCGTTAGTAAGCTCGCCAAAGGCTCACTTACTAACGAAATTCCTGAACTCATTTAATAAAATATGGTATAATATGACAACTCGTGCCAGATCCTGTATATATATATTACAGGGCCTTGTAAGTGAAATGGTACAGTACGAATTTATGATTGCATTAATGAGAAATAAAGAGATTTTTCACAGACAAAACAGCATTGTCATACCATATCAATTTTGTCAGAGAGAGAGAGAACTTAATAAAAGTAGCTTAAGTACTTTAATGAGTTATCACAGGATCCATATTTTAGTAAAAACTTAATTCTGTAACCATAGCAACAACAATTTGTGTCTGATGAAACAAACTGAAATTAAGCGCTTTCCCCATATTGCCCTCCATCCATATCCTTAGTTTCATGAACATTGCTTAAGTACTTGCTTAAGTACTTTTAGAGTTTCCACTGCATTCAAATCTAAGTTTTTACTTATATCTGTAACCATAGCAACCACAATTTTTTGTCTGATGTTAAAAAACTTAAATAGCGTGCATATTCCCCATGGCTGTCAATAAACATACCAAGTTTCAACAAACAACCTTAAGAACTCCCTGCCTATAATACTCGAAAGAGCGGTTGGCAGTATACAGAGATGGATAGAACTTTTTGAGGTGTCAAAGGATTCATTCTTTAGTTTTCACTTACTACTGTAACCAAAGCCAGCTCAATTTTTTCAGACAAATTATTTTGTTAAATTAAAATTCACATTCTCCATATGGCCCTCTACTCATCATACTAAGCTTCATTAACCTTGCTTAAGTACATTATGAGGATATTGCAATACCCAGTTCAGTAACCTTGCTTAAGTACATTATGAGGATATTGCAATACCCAGTTCATTAACCTTGCTTAAGTACATTATGAGGATATTGCAATACCCAGTTCAGTAACCTTGCTTAAGTACATTATGAGGATATTGCAATACCCAGTTCAGTAACCTTGCTTAAGTACATTATGAGGATATTGCAATATCCAGTTCAGTAACCTTGCTTAAGTACATTATGAGGATATTGCAATACCCAGTTCAGTAACCTTGCTTAAGTACATTACGAGGATATTGCAATACCCAGTTCAGTAACCTTGCTTAAGTACATTATGAGGATATTGCAATACCCTATTCATTAACCTTGCTTAAGTACATTATGAGGATATTGCAATACCCAGTTCAGTAACCTTGCTTAAGTACATTATGAGGATATTGCAATACCCAGTTCAGTAACCTTGCTTAAGTACATTACGAGGATATTGCAATACCCAGTTCAGTAACCTTGCCTAAGTACATTATGAGGATATTGCAATACCCAGTTCAGTAACCTTGCTTAAGTACATTATGAGGATATTGCAATACCCAGTTCAGTAACCTTGCTTAAGTACATTATGAGGATATTGCAATACCCAGATCAGTAACCTTGCTTAAGTACATTATGAGGATATTGCAATACCCAGATCAGTAACCTTGCTTAAGTGCATTATGAGGATATTGCAATACCCAGATCAGTAACCTTGCTTAAGTACATTATGAGGATATTGCAATACCCACTAAGCTTCATTAACCTTGCTTAAGTACATTATTAGGATATTGCAATACCCAGATCAGTAACCTTGCTTAAGTACATTATGAGGATATTGCAATACCCAGATCAGTAACCTTGCTTAAGTACATTATGAGGATATTGCAATACCCACTAAGCTTCATTAACCTTGCTTAAGTACATTATGAGGATATTGCAATACCCAGATCAGTAACCTTGCTTAAGTACATTATGAGGATATTGCAATACCCAGATTTATTGTGAATAACAGACACACGCATCTAAAGAAGAAACTGAACTAACCTGCATTTGTTCCCCATATGACTCTACATCCACGTATATGTAATAAGTTTCATCAACCTACTGGTAGCTGTTGAACTTTCTGCGTTTTCACTTCATCAAGATATTTGATTTCACTTTATGTAACCAAAGCAATCTCAATTTTTGTCAAACTAAAAATTCCTAGAAATAAAGCGTATATTCCCCATATATCCAGGTACAGAGTTTCATTGACCTAGATTAAAGACTTATTGAGTGATTGCAGCACTCAGATTTAGTGTGACAGACGGACACGGACAATGAAAAAATAATCATGTCCAATATGTTACCTGATACCAACTGTATTGACAATTTAAATAATACAAATCAAACAAGAAGGCCTGAAGACCCTCTGCTGCTCACCTGACACATGTTGGAACCAAACTAATCAATTGGTAAAAGCAACAATATGATGTGCATTGAAATCAAACAGTTCTCAGTCACATTGTGGCAAAATCATGACATGTCATTTTAGAAAATATAGGGTTATTTTGCTATACAAGTTTAAACACAATTATCCGACCCCTGGAGCGTGGCCATTTTGAACCTCTGGATTTGAAAACAATCCTGAGGTTCAAACAATGTTCCAGTTAGCAGTTGGACTTCGCTTTGAATTGAATGTCTTGAAAATGCTAAACATGAAATGTCTTTATAAATAACTACAGGTTGATTTTTTTAACTTATAACGGGAAACTTCCATGGCTTGTACTTACAGTGAACTTTGATCCATTTCCTTCTTTTTCAGAGCTGTAAATGCAAACATTCGCATCTGGTAAAAGTTACTCATTACCATTAAATATATTAAATATCAAGGGACAGAACTAAGGCAGGGAGTTAAAATGATACTGAAGTAAGAAATAACCTTTTTGCTTCACCCACAGACAAATACAAAACAAAACTATCCAACTGTTGCTACATTTTACTGATACAACTATTCCTTTGAAGGATATGTGTTTTGTAGGTTATCAATTATGTATTGTACAGATCATTTTAGAAATATCAAACAAGACCAGTCAAAATATATAAAAGATGTATAAAATATATATCTAAAGTGAAAGCAAAGGCAGTGGGTGCCGGCAGAGTGGTTTAATTATCTTGAACTATAAAATGGTTATTCTATATGCAAAATTCTGCATTCATTTAACATCTATGCCTCTGTTGAAAGCCTTTTTACTATTGATCATAATTATGTCAAGGTTAAAACAAGGACAGGTAAAGTGAGTCGGCTGGTTGTTGAATGCAAGTAACAAAGCTTTCTAGTAAGTTATGTCAAGGTCAAAACAAAGACAGGTGATGTGTGCTGACAGTGGCCAGGAATACAAATGATTTTACAGTATATATAGCTGGAATACTGATGTCAGTAAGGCATCTTACAACAAGAGCACCGCATAACGGTTGCTATGCTCGGCTGCGAAAGCTTGTGTTTTTTTTTATAGGTCACAGTGCCTCGACCTTTGACCTAGTGACCCAAAATGGGTGTGGCGTGTAGAACTCATCAAGGTGCATCTACATATGAAGTTTCAAAGTTGTAGGTGGAAGCACTGTGATGTTAGAGGCAAAGTTAAAGTTTTATATTAGAGATCACAGTGACCTTGACCTTTGACCTTGTGACCCAAAAATGGGTGTGACGTGTAGAAGTCTTCAAGGTGCATGTACATATGAAGTTTCAAAGTTGTAGTTGGAAGCACTGTGATGTTAGAGGCAAAGTTAAAGTTTTATATTAGAGATCACAGTGACCTTGACCTTTGACCTAGTGACCCAAAAATGGGTGTGGCGTGTAGAACTCATCAAGGAGCATGTACATAGTTGTAGGTGGAAGCACTTTAATTTTAGAGCCAATGTAAATGTTTTAGCACGATGCCGGACGGCTGAAGACGAGGAGGCTATGACAATACCTCGGGTTTTCTCCATAAACAGCCAAGCTAAAAAGAAGCTCAAATTAAAATATTTGGCAGCTAACATTAGTCCAAATAACAGAAGCTCCACTGCCAGTGAGCCAAGTAGATAACAATAACCACAGCAAACTACTTTAATACTTATTTCTTAAATCAAACTAGACGACAATAATACCTAATTCACAAATAATACATCTTACCTATGCTTATCATCTTTGAATTATACACAGTGGTCCACAGTGTCAGATTGTGACAGGTCTTCTGCTTATAATAGTCTCTTCCCTGCCCATACTTTCCCTGCCCATCTTGTCCCTGTCCATACTTTCCAGCCATGACTTCTCTACATAGTTTCTCAACACAATGACCATACTTAATACTGCTCCCGATGTTGCTAAGTGTTTTAAATTCTTCATTGCAAATTTCTGTCTGGAATGTAGAAAATGATGTGTGCAGTAGGCAGATGGTTTAAGCCTAGTTGTACAGTTTCATACTGTTTTATATTCAAACAGTGTCTATTAAACTTACAACAATTGTATGATCAACACTCCATTATTTTTCACATAATATTATGTACTGCATGTAATGAACGGAATGATCTTTATATGTGCTCCTGTTTGATTAAATCCATAACTATGCAAAAAAAGAACACTGAAAAAAATTCAGAAGTTGAAAACATTATAATTTGAAAATATTTTCATTCAATAGCACGTTCCAAACTAACAAGATATGTGTTTGTCAGAAACACTATGTCCCCTTCTGCGCTGCTTTGAAGCTATATATTTGACCTTTAACCTTGAAGGATAACCTTGACCTTTCACCACTAAAAATGTGCAGCTCCATGAGATACACATGCATGCCCAATATGAAATTGCTATCTTCAATATTGCAAAAGTTATGGCAAAATATTAAGTTAAAGCAAACAAACACACAAACCAACCAACTAACAGACAGGGCTAAAACAATATGTCCCCCACTATAGTGGTGGGGGACATAAAAATACTCAAACGTGTGAACATGGTCTCACCAACACAGTGATCTTATGGTCCTCACTAATCAAGTGCATGAAGGCACCGTTTGGGCTATAAAGCGAGGGCTTCATGTCGTCCATTCTATCGCTACACGGCAGACATTGGTAGATGGGCGGGAGGTCGTAGTCAGGGCAACTCAACTCACACAGCAGGTCCACTCCTAGAATATAAGTGCCTGGCTTGTGAGGTCTATAAGTGTTTATCATATGCCAATGTCAAGTAAACTGGAAATAATACAACTAAGTAATGGATCAGTCTCCATCAGTATCTTTCAAAGAGCAGGCATGACTGAGGACTGAATGGCCTGTCTTGAATAACATATGTAGCCAGTCTTTAGCTCCATATCTGTGACCTTTTAACAGATATAGGATGTTTTGAAGTTTGTCATTAAATGCTTTAAATTGATAAATGTTAACATTGGAAATAAAGGGCTCCAGAAAAAAATAAACAAGAGGGCCTAAAAGGCCCAAAGTCGCTCACCTGAGATAACAAGATATTAATGGGACAAATCTTCTGACCAAGTTTCACGAAGATCGGAAAATAAATGTGGCCTCTAGAGTGTTAACAAGGTTTTACTATAGCCATTTAAGGAAAAATGCCCCGCCTCGTGGCAGCCATGTTTTTCAACCAACCGGCATCATTTTTAAACTCATCCAAGATATTACATGTAGTTAGTTAGTCCAGGTTGTTCAACAGTTTAGGTCAGCTCTAGGAATTCAGTTTGGATTTATAGGGCATTCTGTGAGTAAATCTCATCTGCAGCTGCAAAGTTCGGTTTGTTCACTTAAACTCAGATGGGGACTACTTATTATTTTAATGGAACATTTAGGCTTACAGCTGGACACGTGTACCTATAATTGTTATATAGTTGGAAAAGAAAATCAGGAAAATTGAAAGGAAAGTGGACTCAAAATTGACATTGACTGTGTTGTCAATTAAATCGTGTTGTTATCAATCCTGACACGAAGCTAAGTGACAAGAATTACATTCTCAATTCATCAAACCACGCATCACGTCATCTATGGAACTATGTAACTGCACCAGTACTAGTTGAACATCAAAAAGAAGGCACTTTAAAGAAGTTCAGACTACCCCACATTTTCTCTGTCAATTTGAGATTTGAGATTTTGTTGGCGTGATATTTAAATTATGTACATCAACCAAAAGATTGGAAAACAAACATGTCACTAGCAACTTCCACCAGCCAGTGTCTATTCTAGAAATCCAAAAGTAGGGAGGAAATCCCCCCTCATTTTGGAAAATAGGAGGGATTTTTCAGAAACAGGGGGAGGGGGCATTACAAAATTCCATTTTAATACATTTGAGATTTAACAGTTTTTACATTATCACATACCATCAAGTCATTGAACTACAATAGTAACTGCTTTTCAATAAAAAAAGCACTTTCCATAGTATTGCTCTGACTAGACTAAAAGAACAACTATAAGATTTCACGTATTTCTGTATAATTTTAA
This sequence comes from Dreissena polymorpha, assembly GCF_020536995.1. Classification (NCBI taxonomy): domain Eukaryota; kingdom Metazoa; phylum Mollusca; class Bivalvia; order Myida; family Dreissenidae; genus Dreissena; species Dreissena polymorpha. Next base: position 45,816,035 of record NC_068360.1, read on the forward strand.
ATAATAAAAACAAACATTAACGGATTTGCATGCATACTATTATATTAAGGGCTCCGCGCTTCTAAGAGTTGACAAAAAAATTGATTCACCCACACTTTCCATGCGGATGAAGTGACGCTTTACATGCAGCATGATTTTCGCGCCATTTTATTGAGACAAAGATAAACATGAAATACATTGAAGCTAGAATTTTTAACCGTTCCGTTACCATTAAAAATAAAAGAATGTTATGGATTAAAAATATGAGAATTCAACAAAATGTTTACAGTTGTGTATTAGGAGTTCAATGATTATTTGTTTAAAAGCTTCACATATGGAATTTTGACAATATTATGCATGAAATTCACAATTTCCACAAGGATTTCATCCGGACGCTAGCATCAATTTTTTTTTTTTAAAGAAACTGACCACAATTTAATCCTTGAAGTGTGCACTTTTTGGTCCAATTATTGTGTTAAGTAAAATGAAGCCAACAAACTGCCAAAGAACCATGCACTTATGGCAATTATGCCACGTGTCATCTGCAGCATTTTACAACAGGTATTGACTGTGTTCAAGTGCTGTTGTTAATCCAAAGAGTGCCCTTTCATTTGCCAATATCCATTTTTTTTCAACACTACTATGCTCCGCCTTAATGCAGGCTTTACCTGGGTAAAGAGATATATGTAAACGACAGAAGATCGTTAATCAGCTCTCAAAAAATTCAGCAAAGTCGATATAGCTTCGATCTTTAAAAAAACTCCTGGATGCATGCTGAAAATGTGCACAAATCCCGCAATTCCGCAGTCCAGAATGGACACTGACCAGGTACCTAAAATAAATTACATAGAAACACGAGTGACCATTCTAAAAACTTACACCCCCCCCCCCCCACCCTAAAAAAAAAAAATTATTAAAAGATGGTTAAACAATTTAGAAAAGGTACAAATGTACTAGTTACCTATGATTGGAATGTCGATATTGTTATCTTTCATTCTGTTCAGAACATTATTCAATGATGTTTCTTCTTTTACTAACAAAGCCTTTGCTCTTGGGATTTCTTTAACACATGGCATTAACAATGCATTCTTTTTCTTCATCTTTCTTGCTTGTGAGTGAACATTTGCTTTTCCATTAAAATCCAAATTATATTGGTTTACATCATATGAACTGTTCGCACTATTCATGGGACTGACAACATTGGCAGTCTTTGCAGTGACTTGGCTAGGGTTATATGTCATGCGTGTGCTACCAGCACTTATTGGATTGCCAGACCAAGTGTTGCATCTTGGCATAATGTCATCAAACACATATTCACCCGATTGAAACTTTGGATTTACAAAGCCCAGTTCTGATTGTTGGCCGAAATAGGGTTGTGTCGATTCAACTTCAACTTTGTTCTCATGACTTGAATCAAAGCTGGGAGCAGAATTTTGTGTCTCAATAGGAAACCAATTATCTTGATTTTTGCCTGTCATTACTATCATTCCAGTGGGAACACCAGTCTGTAAATCCAAGTTTCTGTTAAATTCCTTCATGCCACCGCTCGAGTCAGATTTCAAGGACTTCAATGTTACATTTGCTGCTGGAGCACTGGAAACACATTGACTGATTTGTTCATTTTTGAATTCAGCCCGGATCTTCTTTATCTCAGTGTTCTCCTTCTGGCCACTGGACAATGTGTGGGGTCTTTTCTGCGGCGTTCTTATCGGATTCTTGCTGTTATATTCCTTGTCCTCCAGCCATACATCAACATCACTGCGTCCACTTCCAGATCTAAAAGTCTCAGAAGAATTCCTCTGTTTCTTAAATGTTTCCACATTCACATGAGTTTGAACTCTTTCCTCATATTCAATATTCATTTCTACTTTAGCAGATGGCATTGTCTGATCTCCAGATCTGGTTCTTTTCACAGACCGTTCAGTCTCATGTTCAGAGGCCTTTTCTAGACTCTTTTTGAACAGTTTGCTTTTTGGACCCGTGTCCTTTTCACGACTATTTTGTTCATGGCTTTCAAATCTTTCATGGCTGTTCCTGCTTTCAAGTCTCTCATTAAGGTCTTGTTCTATGCTGTTTCTACATTCACTTTTCCCATGATTTTCTACTTGTACAATCTGATCACTGCAGTTCCATCGAGATGGCCGCACTCGAATCCTACTGCTTCTTCTAGCCTTGTTTGAATCCTTCCCTGCATGAGAAAGAGACCAAACAACTAAAGCAAAATCTGCATCGGTAAATGTTGAACCCATCAAATTCATTATCGGATTCTATGACTCAACAATTTTGTTTAGTACTTTAATTGTATACAAAAAAATCCAGACATGATCATAGCTGAAATATTATACTGAAATTTAATAACTAGTAAAAAAAAAATAAAAATATTGCCAATATTAACAATGAATGTGCTTAAGAGTTTGTAAACACAATTGTCAGCCATTTTTTTTTAATATACAGGAAGAAGGTACATCATAATTACTCTTCCTCCATCGGAAAAGCCTAAATAAATGTATTTGTCCTTTCAGAATTTAGGCATAGTAATTAGGATTGCCAATCTAAATTAACCAATTCTCAAATCACATATTCTCTTTGAGCACATCCAGCAATATTCTTATTTACTGGCCTTCTGTTAAAGATTTGCTGAGGGGAGCTATACACGTGCTGTTAAATATTTGGACGATTGCAAGATAGTAATAACAAACATGGTATTGGTTTAGCATGTTGACCGCTACACAAAGGAAGCCAATTTTATCAACCTTTCACCAGAAAGGTGTTATTTTATGGCTTTTTGACAGGAATCAGCATAGGTTTGATAAGGTTAATTTGTCAATTCTTACATATTGCGTATTTTAGTAAGGCGTTATGGCTCTTACTTAAGAATTTCACTGTTAAAAAAACAACAAAGGCTAATATTAAACTTCCAATTTAATTATCAAAATAAGACAAGAGTAAAGTTGACACTGTAATAACATTAATTATACCGCAAGGATCCATCGGCCTTAATTTTTTTCATGAACAGACAGTAACTTTAATCCAGTATTGAGGGATTTCTTTTATATATACTTATATGACAGTTATTTTAAGTTATTAAAACATTCTGACTAAATTAAATCAATACAGAACAAAAACAATTTTTTTTAATAAAATACATTTTAATTATTAAATACTTACCTGCTATCTCATGCTTCTCCTTTCCAAGGGAAATTAACTCATCCGGAACTTTAACTGGGAATCTGCCACCTCAATACCATAATACAGGCCAGGTTTAACATAGTGCAATGCAACCTAGCCAAAAATCGGTAACCAACCCTCAATATTCTTTCAATATATATACAAAAATATTAATTAATAGCAGGGTGGGAGGTGGGACTTTCCGATAGCAGGTAAGTATTTAATAATTAAAATGAATTTTATTTAAAAAATTGTTTTAATGTCATAAATACTGTCCTGCTATCTCATGGTGATTTTGCAGCTGCGGTGGGAAGGTTGGTATATATTTTCCCAACACAGTAGAACCCATAAACAGGGTTATCAGCTAATGATAGCAAAACCTTAAACAAGAGTTATCAAGTAATCTTCGTTAAAACGGTTTTAATTATGACTTCTCGGACAAAGTAATATGTCTATGGCGTAAAGAAGACACTACCGTTAGTGAAACCACAACAAGCCCAAACATTTACAAATTGTATTGTTGGCACTTCAGAAAACGAAGATAAAAAGATGACAAAGGTGGTCGGATTCCTCCAGAAAACAGCTTAGAGCACGTCAAAAAGTGGGGAGTGACTTATATATGCCCACAAAACAGACAGAGCTCTTAATTCATGCAGTCAGATCCTAAAAAGGAATGAATCCTTAGATAGAGATAAGAGTAACTTTCCATAGTCGAGGTCTAACCCGAAGCCGAAGACAAATCTCCCCCCTTTTTTAGGGAAATGAAGAGTGTCTTTTGAGAACCTCAAATGAACTCCCGACTATCACTGCTGAGATAGAACTTCAAGGCCCTGATTGCCCATAGAAGTTTATCCTCATCTTCATGACTACCAGTTTAAGAAAACTTGGAAACTTGAAGGTTTTTAAGAAGCCATATAGAGGACTTGATATTAAGCAAGGATTCCTGGCTGACACAACAAAGTGAAGACGATCCAACTGAAATTTGTAGTATTCAACAGAAAAAGCATGAATTTTCCTTCTCCGTATGGTAAAAGCCATAATAAGAAGGAAAATCGTCTTAAAATTATAATGGAACTGTAAATAAGCCTGATGAAAAAGGTTCATAGGAAGCTCATTAAGCATCCCAACATGTAACACAAGCCAAAACCGCTTAAGAAGGTAAAGGAACGAAAAACATAGTGTTGACGTTCCATAGCTTGGATCAGTTCCAAAATAGGTAAGACAGCACAGAGTTGTGATGACTTACACTAAACAAGGTATACGAAAGCATAGTCCCTATCCTTTGATGAAGAAAAGAACAAATTTCTTATCAATAACAAGAGGGCCATGATGGCCCTGAATTGCTCACCTGACTAACCAAATACAATCCCAACCAAGATTTCATCAGGATAAACATTGTGGCCAAATTTCATAAAGATTAGAAGAAAACTGTGACCTCTATTGTCTACACAAGGTTTTTATATAATTTGACCTAGTGACCTAGTTTTTGACCCCAGGTGACCCAAATACAATCCCAACCCAGATTTCATCACGATAAACATTCTGACCAAATTTCATAAAGATTTGATGAAAACTGTGACCTCTACTGCCTACACAAGGTTTTTCTATTATTTGACCTAGTTTTTGACCCCCAGATGACCCAATACAATCCCAACCCAGATTTCATCAAGATAAACATTCTTACCAAATTTCATAAAGATTGGATGAAAACTGCGACCTCTATTGTCTACACTAGGTTTTTCTATTATTTGACCTATTATGTGACCTTGTAGTGAAGTCATCGATTTGTGAAGTACGGAAATATGATTGACAGTGGTACCTCCGGAATTGGAGGTCTGATGACAAAAAAAGCCCAAAACCCTAGAAGTAACCTTAAGGGGGTCTATCATGCCGATAGAATGCTTGGAAGTTTTCAATTCTGACTTGATTAATCTATTGACTTCAAGACTCCTAACCGGGACAAATTCCGAAAGGAATACGACCAGTTATAGTAAGACGGCCTGTTATGACCAGAAATGTAATAGAAGAAGAACTTTAAGATGAGGTCCCTTCAGATCCTAGCATCTTAGATCTGAGTTCAATAGCTCCCAAGCCATCTACAAGACTGTAGGCGCCATGCGGTCAATCTGATTGGCAATCCTATGTATCAAAACCCTTGTTGATTCCAGTAGCTTGAAATTATGCACTGTCTTTGGAGCAAAAGAAAAGCAGAAGTCGATACGAAAAGTCGTCTTGCTAATCCTGCTAGCATCACGTATGTGTTCCAACTGTTCCGTGACACTGACTGCAAAATCTGTAGCCGACAGATTAAAGCGCTTAAAACAATTCATCCTTTGAGTCTCGAACATAAATTAATAGAGATCAAATAGTAATGTTCGAACTCCATGCTAGACTCCGAGCCCGCTTTAGCCGATCTATCTGCAAGACCAGTAGTCTGTATGTAGCTGGTTGAGATAGAAGTAGAAATAACAGATATAGGTATTTCATAATCTTCTAGTATAAGTAGTTCATAACCAGCACAAGAATGGATAGCTGGTCAGGAAAATCAACCATAGACCAAGTCAGCGGAGATGATTTGGTAACCAACGGTTGCCAGTAGAACAGCATGGTAGAAATAAACCATTGTTTGATAAAACAAGCATGGCTTACCTTTACAAATGAAATAAAATCCATTAAATCTCCATAAATTAATCCGAATGAGAAATAAACAGATAAATAACACAATCTATTCAAAACCCCAATCAACCAAGTGAAATAAATCGAAAAACAATTTTCAATTCAGAGCCTTAAAAGACACGTATAAACCTGCTCGATCCGGAAAGAATATTGAGGGTTGGTTACCGATTTTTGGCTAGGTTACATTGCACTATGTTTAACCTGGCCTGTATTATGGTATTGAGGTGGCGGATTCTCAGTTAAAATTCCGGATGAGTTAATTCCCCTTGGAAAGGAGAAGCATGAGATAGCAGGTCAGTATTTATGACATTAAAAATATGGCCACTGTAATTTTACCATAATAACACATGTGTTCTTAACCATTCCTTGAACAGATGAAACAACACTTCACCATATCATAGCACACAGGATGGTATTTCATACCTGCATCTTGCATGGCTTTCTTCAAGTCCTCGCTGTCAATTGCCATCTCAAGCATGACGTCAAGCTCTCTTACAGCGTCCTCTGTGGTCTGTATCAAGCTGGCATAGTCCGTAACCTTAGTTATGGAATCCCCACCACTTCCTGTGGCTAGCTCGTAAAGGTAGTGGTAGTTCTTTTTCTGAAAACATGAAGTTTTTGAGGATTAATCAACAAGAGGGCCCTGGGAAGTTAAGTGATAATAGTTTTGCTTCTTCTGTTCATCTGGATTGTTCACTCTTGTCAATAGTATTTCAGTGATCATCACATACTTCAATTAGCCTTCAAAGACTTTTCATGGATAAGCTGGTTTCCAGCTTTAAGTGCACATACTAATGCAAGTGACAAGTAACTGGCAACTGCCCCACTTCAATTACAGGTAAATGGAAGAATGGACGAATTTTCTCCATCCAATATAACCATAATTATTTCACCTTGATTTAATCAGCCATCATATTTACCCTTCAAACACATATATTTTCTTTCTAATATACATGAGCCCTGCTCTGGGGAGATGGGTTTAGAGAATGTGCGTAAAGTGCTGTCCTAGATTAGCCTGTGTAGTCACAACAGACCAATCAGGGAGAAAACTTTCTACCTAAAATGGATTTTCTCTAAGAAGATTTCCTTTAAACAAAAAATACAACAAATTAGCAAACTTTAGATAGGCGAATCTTGGACGACACATTACACACTTTTATAATATACATGTTTAATGCTTTTAACAAAATACAGGTTGTATCAATCGTTGAAATAAAAAATCCTGTATTACGCTACTCGCTGTTTCCAATTCCGTATTACCATACTAGCCGGACTACTTCCACCCATTTAATGATGTCACATTACGCGCACCGAAAATAGAAATATTGTATATTACGAAATATATTACGCAGTACATCGTGTGACGTCATTTCTGTGACGAAACACAATTTAGTTTTATCTGAACTCTATGGAATTTAAGGACCTGTCGGACTTGGTGTTTTTTAACAGTAAACTATTTGTAAAAAATATCGAACGAATTCAAAACGTATTTTAGAGTGTGTGTTTATCATGCATATCGAAAAATGTATATTTCAATAGGAATACAATAAAATAGTGTGGTTTAAACTAAGTTTCGATAAAGACATGGAAGATAGAAGTGGAATTGCATATTGTTTCAACGTTTTTGTTATAAACATCGGATTAAAGTTGTCAACTTAATTGTTATAAACATTGGATTATCGATGGCATTAAGGTAAGCGTGTCGGTAACCTGTGTTTTCCCGGGTCGAATGTTTACACGTTAATTTACATAAAATGTATTCATATGCGTCTTAAATAAAATATGGCGTACCGTTTTAGTCATTGTTTTGTCAGTTTTGTTAAAGTAAAAAAAACAATTGTTAAATGTTTTCGTTAGTTGTTGTATATAATAAAAGGAATATTACGCTAGTCAATTGTTCCAAGAGTTTGTATCACTCTCGTGGCTTGTGCTATTTCGCATCATACTCGACATCACACAAGCCACTCGAGTGATACAAACTCTTGGAACAATTTACTAGCGTAATATTTCGTATTTATTATATACATGTTTAATGCTTTTGACAAAATACAGGTTGTATCAATCGTTGAAATAAAAAATCCCGTATTACGCTACTCGCTGTTTCCAATTCCGTATTTCCATACTAGCCGGACTACTTCGACCCATTTAATTACGTCACATTACGCGCACCAAAAATATAACGAAATATATTACCTAGTACATCGTGTGACGTCATTTTTGTGACGAAACAAAATGGTTTTATCCAAACTCTGGAATTTTAGGACATGTCGGACTTTTAACAGTAAACTATTTGTTAAAAACATAAAACGAATTCGAATTTTTTTTTGGAGTGTGTTTATCATGCATAAATGTATATTCCGATAGGAATACAATACAATAGTGTGGTTTAAACTAAGTTTCCATATAGACATGGAAGATAAAAGTGGAAGTGCATATCGTTTCAACGTTTTTTGTTGTAAACATCGGATTAAAATTTAAAGTTGTCAACTTAATTGTTATAAACATTGGATTAATGATGGCATTAAGGTAAGCGTGTCAGAAACCTGTGTTTTCCCGGTTCGAATGTTTACACGTTAATTTACATAAACTGTTTTCATACGCGTCTTAAATAAACTATGACGTACCGTTTTAGCCATTGTTTTGTCAGTTTTGTGAAAGTAAACAAGGGCTGTTTGTAAAACATGCATGCCCCCCATATGGGCTCTCAGTTGTAGTGACAGCCATTTTGTAAATATGTTTTTTGTCACTGTGACCTTGACCTTTGACCTAGTGACCTGAAAATCAATAGGGGTCATCTGCGAGTCATGATCAATGTACCTTTGAAGTTTCATGATCCTTGCCATAAGCTTTCTTGAGTTATCATCGGGAAACCATTTTATTATTTCAAGTCACAGTGACCTTGACCTTTGACCTAGTGACCTGAAAATCAATAGGGGTCATCTGCCAGTCATGATCAATGTACCTATTAAGTTTCATGATCATAGGCCTAAGCGTTCTTGCGTTATTATCCGGAAACCACCTGGTGGACAGACCGACCGACCGACAGACATGTGCAAAGCAATATACCCCCTCTTCTTCGAAGGGGGGCATAAAAATACAGTTGTAAACTGCTTTCGTTAGTTGTTGTATATAATAAAAGGAATAAGCTCTGTGTTCCATAGGGAGACTCAGATAATTTTTTAGAAAATATTTCTTAAATAAGGGCACAATGGGCTCAATGCTGATCACTTGAGTTTGGGTTTAGGAATTTTCAACAAGTAGTGATTAATTTTGTATACACACACTGAAAACTCTTTCAAATGAACTGTATCTTGTCATTAATAATGTGGAGACTCAATGCATGTATTTAAACACAAGGTTTTCCAAGGTAGATATCACACACTTCACCACTCTGCAGTCAACATGAAAAAGTCTTGCAAATTCTTATCCAATAAGAATTAGCTTATAGTTTCTTAGTTGATAAGAAATCCTACCTTTAAAACCTCAGGATCTACATTTTAACATGAATTAATCAAGTTCTAAGCTTTGTCTGGATATGGAAATTCTGACTTCAGTGTAATTAGGTCACATATGACAGATTTAAAGTGATGATATTTTGTTTATTTGAAATTTGACCTGGTGACTTAGTTTAGAGCTTCGACATTGTCCAGATGAAGATTCTGACCTTGTCTAATGAGTATTGAGTTAAACATGTTGCTTTAGCAAGGTTGATCTAAGACTTGATCTAGTGATCCAGTTTTTGAGACCACTTGACCCTGAATCCAACTTTGCCAAGATATTGTCAAAATAACCATGACCAAACATAAACAAGATTCATTCATTAACACAGCTTTCAGAATAGTCACAAGGTTGTTAAAATTCTGACCTTGTGACCTATTATTTGACCCCACTTTTGACCTAGCCACCTATCATTTCACCCCGCTTGACCAAAATTTGAAATTGGCCTATATATTGTCAAAATATAAAAAGAGACCAAATTTTATCAATACACTGTAACTCCAATATAGCGCGGTCAATGGGGTCCAAGCCGTGAAACAGCGTTATAACGGATCCGCGTTATAGGTTTTGAGCTCATTTACTGCAGGGCGCTATAAAAAAAACAGGTATAGAATAGCCTATAATATAGGTCATGTATATTGCCATGCTGTGTTGACGCAAATACATGCATATAAACCGAATCTTATCGATAACAGTATACATACCGCTTTTCTTATGTTCACATTTATCCGATAATCCAATAAAATTGCAACATCACTTAAAAAATAATAATCTTGAACATTAATGACGATATATGTTTAAGAAATTCGTAAACACAACCGTACGCATATATGCCATTTTCAGAAGTGTTAAGAGTACAGTGCATTATGGGGCAGAGCTTTCATTGGACGAGCGACTTTAAATTTAGATTGAATGCAATACGACTCATGTACAAAAAATTGTTTTATTGCGTCATACGCATGCAAAAAACATGTTTCCCGGGGACTTTCTGATACCGCGCGAAAATGAAAGTGAAACTTTGTTAACAATTGCCGGTACACTGCGTTTGCATGTAAATAAATCGTCTGCATTATTTAATTTCTTATACACGAACTGAAAGATTAAATGACATAATACTAGAATGATAATGAAATGACAGAAAAAGTTGTTTTATACAGTAGGCAGTATATTTCACAGCCGCTCATTTAATATAGTCAAACTGCAACCATATCAAAGTAAGAATGTTTCAATCGTTTTGAATTACTTGAATTGTATAACTATCCCGCTTGCACTTAACTTATGGAAATTATCGCACTGAACCGCTCTGATGAGGAATACATGTAATAAACACTGACACGCGAGTTTTTCACACCTTTATTGACATTACACAACAGATTAACACCATTAGCTGTCGGTGTTGTTTAACCTCGAGGCGATTATAATCGGTTCAACGGACAGTTGAATAAAGCAATCAACATGACTGTGATTGCCGCCATCTTTGAATTGTCTGAAAATACATGAAGTTGCATAATACGGATTTGAATCAGAAATCAAATGGTAGGTTGGAGAAAAAATGGGATCCAAGCACCCTCCGCGTTATATTGGATTCAGCGTTATAACGGAGCGCTTTATATTGGAGTTACAGTGTATTGAGTCATAAATTTGGTTTCTACAGAGGTAAAAAGGTTCATCTAAGATTTGACCTGTTGAATAGGAAGTTTTAATTATTTATTTTAGAACTGTGGAAGAAGTATGCTCCACAAACTTCTTACATTTTATGAAGACGGCTGACAGAATGAGCAACAAACTAAACAACATAGTGACTCCAATATTAACCGTTTCTGCGGGGGTATATCTAACAAGAACAAACAGATTATCTAAACCAAGCACTGACCATGTATGCGAGCCTGTGGCTTCTTGAGGTGACATGCTGCAGGATACTGTGCCAGTCCAGTCTCTCCTCACACAAGAAACACAAGTACCATGGGTCAGCAGTAATGTCGGGTCTCTGGAACTCTGTCACCTCCTTCAGACCTGTAACAGAGGAGCACAGCAGCTTTAAATGAGCCGTGCTCTGTGAAAAGGGGGTTTAATGCATGTGTATAAAAAGTCGTCCCCGATAAGCCTGTACAGTATGCACAGGCTAATTATAAACAACTTTTAGCAACTCTGCCCACACTGGATTTTTGCTAAGAAGAGTCTTTGAAAGGAATAATATCATAAAAACTGAGAAAAGTCTTTGATAAGCCTGCATTGACTGCACAGGCTTATCTGGGATGACACTTTACCCAAAAGCATTTAACCTCGTTTCTCAAAGCGCGACACAATGAAATGAAAGCTGAGATTCACATTAACCTCTACATTTTATTCCAGGAGACTTGTATTTTAAATTTACATGCCATATGTGCCAATGACCTTTTAGGTGTTGGTAAAGTTAATTGTGTATTATATTGATAAACAGTTCATTTAAGTATGATGAACACAGTGTTTTTGTGATTATTTCAAAATTCAGATTGCAGGGTTCATACAGATTTTCTCCAATGAAATTCAAGCACTTTTTAAGCACTTTTCAAGAGAAAAAATCCAAATTCAAGCACTTTTTTTGTCCAACCTACTGAAAACTGTATATTATTCTGTGGCCAATACTGACAATATTTTCGCTAAATTGGTCTCTTCTTGCCTAACATTCTATGTGAATTTCAACAGTCTGCACTACCCTGCTACAGTAACAACTGTTTAATCAAAAGAAAGATATTTCATTTTGATATAGTAATTGACCAAGGCTTTACACATACCAAAAAAACCTTGTTATTTGTATTGAATATCATTATGTATTCTAAATGTTCATAACAGATATTCCAGTGGTATAATATAGCTGATACAAAATGTTAAAGACAATTATGCATCTAATACAAATTAATTTTGAAGTAAAAATAGAAAACTACAAATGTACAGAATCTCGCAACGGAAATATAAAATGCCATGTATTAATTGAGGCTTGTAAAAATTATACTTATTAAGTAATTTTCTACAGCAGGTACACATGTACATGTAAAATCTGTTATAGATGCAATAGTGTACTGTGTATGTTCAGACTGAGAGTCTGCACTCATTTAAACAGATTGCAGTTTCTTCACAGTATCATCTATTTTTTTTGAAAATCAGTCACGTGCAACTTTTTTGTCTTTTGTCTTTTGCAGTACGTCTGAATGAATTGGGTTAACCGAATGAATTTGCTTCACAGACAAACTGCATTTTAGGTGGCTTTTCATCGCCGATTACCCCATACTGTCAATCTCTTTACCTGTTCTGTGTTCTTTACAAGATGCTTTGACTTTAGAATCGGCATTGTCAACAACCCAAGGGTACTTCAAAAGCCACCCTTTCTGAAAAATGCACTTATTCGCTGGCATATTTGTCAGCACCGTAATGGCATAATGCGTACAACACAAACCGAAGTAGACCAATTGCCGGAAGATTAGTAGTAGTTGCCTCCCTAACATTCTAAAGCCCGTACCAACTCGTACCGATCCAGTACCTGCCCGTATGAACAGATCGGAACCGTCATAAATCGTGAAAAAAACAACGACTTCCGACTCACGGAAATTAAATATTTTTATCCATTTTTCAAGCACTTTTCCAGCCAAATTCAAGCACTTTCTAAGCACTTTTCAAGGATATGGTTGAAAATAAGCACTTTTAAGCACTCCAGATCGTTTTTAAGCACTTTTCAAGATAAACCTTGATTTTCAAGCACTTTTCAAGGTCTGTGCGAACCCTGGATTGGTATCACAATATAATTTTGATTTTGTTTCTATTCAATAGACCAATTGTTGTTACATTAATTTTTCATTGAAATTAAATTTTTATAAGTGCTGTTTATGGTGCATCAGCTCACTTGACTAATTTATGTTTTGAGCAACCAGACTGTTGGTCTATGTCTGGATATTTTGGAAAGTAGAATTGGTCGAGGTGTATTTGCTCCCCATTCCCCCATGAAAACATCATCAAAACCGAACACTGCCAAACAAGCATCTTGATGACTTCATTATGAATGGAAACTTTACAGAACTAGTGCTAGTTATGTGATCTCATCAGAAGAATGACTTAAAATGTTAATACACTAATAAACAAGGGCTGTTTGTAAAACATGCCTGCCCCCCATATGGGCTCTCCGTTGTAGTGACAGCCATTGTGTGAATATAATTTTTGTTACTCTGACCTTGACCTTTGACCTAGTGACCTGAAAATTAATAGGTACTGCCAGTCATGATCAATGTACCTATGAAGTTTCATGATCCTAGCCATAAGCGTTCTTGAGTTATCATCCGGAAACCATTTTACAATTTCGGGTCACCGTGACCTTGACCTTTGACCTAGTGACCTCAAAATCGATAGGGGTCATCTGCGAGTCATGATCAATGTACCTATGAAGTTTCATGATCCTAGGCATAAGCGTTCTTGAGTTATCATCCAGAAACCAATTCATTATTTCGGGTCACCATGACCTTGACCTTTGACCTAGTGACCTCAAAATCAATAGGGGTCATCTGCGAGTCATGATCAATGTACCTATGAAGTTTCATGATCGTAGCCATTAGCGTTCTTGAGTTATCATCCGGAAACCATTTTACTATTTCAGGTCACCGTGACCTTGACCTTTGATATAGTGACCTGAAAATCAATAGGGGTCAACTGCGAGTCATGATCAAACTACCTATCAAGTTTCATGATCCTAGGTATAAGCGTTCTTGAGTTATCATCCGGAAACCATTTTACTATTTCAGGTCACTGTGACCTTGACCTTTGACCTGAAAATCAATAGGGGTCATCTGCGAGTCTTGATCAATCTTCCTATCAAGTTTCATGATCCTAGGCATAAGCTTTCTTGAGTTATCATCCGGAAACCATTTTACAATTTCGGGTCACCATGACCTTGACCTTTGACCCAGTGACCTCAAAATCAATAGGGGTCATCTGCCAGTCATGATCAATGTACCTGTGAAGTTTCATGATCCTAGGCCCAAGCGTTCTTGAGTTATCATCCGCAAACCATTTTTCTATTTCGGGTCACCGTGAGCTTGACCTTTGACCTAGTGACCTGAAAATCAATAGGGGTCATTCGCGAGTCATGATCAATGTACCTATGAAGTTTCATGATCCTAGGCATAAGCGTTCATAAGTGATCATCCGGAAACCATTTTACTATTTCGGGTCACCCTGACCTTGACCTTTGACCTAGTGACCTGAAAATCAATAGGGGTCATCTGCCAGCCATTATCAATCTACCTACGAAGTTTCATGATCCTAGGCATAAGCGTTCTTGAGTTATCATCCGGAAACCATTTTACAATTTCGGGTCACTGTGACCTTGACCTTTGACTTAGTGACCTGAAAATCAATAGGAGTCATCTGCGAGTCATGATCAATCTACATATCAAGTTTCATGATCCTAGGCCTAAGCGTTCTTGAGTTATCCGGAAACCATTTTACAATTTTGGGTCACCGTGACCTTGAACTTTGACCTAGTCACCTCAAAATCAATAGGGGTCATCTGTGAGTCATGATCAATGTACCTATGAAGTTTCATGATCCTAGGCCCAAGCGTTCTTGAGTTATCATCTGGAAACCACCTGGTGGACGGACCGACAGACAGACCGACATGTGCAAAGCAATATACCCCCTCTTCTTCGAAGGGGGGCATAACAAGTAGAAAGGCAACTTTTTCTACCTTGATTACATTTCAAAGAGGAGTTGAAACAAAGTAAAAATGGCTATGTCAAAACAGCCCTTTCCCACTCAGAAACAAAGTAAAAATGGCTATGTCAAAACAGCATAAAACCAGAACAGACTGTTTGTAACTCGCAGTCTGTTAAGGTTTTATGCTTTTTGCTGCTCTTGAGTATCTAATGGTTGGAAATGGAGCCTTTAAAACTTGAATCTAGTAAGAAAGGTCTTCAATTGAATTTAACTTTCTAAGGGACTACAAACACATCAAAATACGTATCTAAGAGGTAAAGGGTCAATCATATACCAATGAGTGGAGTGCGGGTAGATCGTGATCCGTGCACTCGAAGGAACTTGGAGGCGCGCTGGCATTTGACAATCGACTGCTTTTCAATACGCTGTTTGATCAACTCTGGAATAAAAAATAGAATGCACTACGAGTATACAACTATTTTAAACAATAGCACCGCCTTGCGGGTGCAGACCGCTCATCTAATTTGCTTTTTAAAGGTGTAGGGACCTATCTCAATTTCAATCACAAAGGAGGGAGGGGTGGAGTGGAGAGGGGTGTATAGTGTGGGGGTGTGGTCATTTATATCATTATCTTCCAAAAACGCAAAAAAAAATGCAAATTTTTTTTTTTTGTGGGGGGGGGGGGGGGGGGATTCTTGGGTGGGATGGTTAGACGGTATTCCAAAAATAAAATAATAAAAACAAATATTTGTTTTTTTAACCATGTTTGAAAAAAACAAGAGATGTGTTTGTCAGAAACACAATGCACCCTATTGCGCTGCTTTGATTTTTTTTTTGTATTTTGTTTACCTTTGACCTTGAAGGATGACCTTGAACTTCCATCACTC
This sequence comes from Dreissena polymorpha, assembly GCF_020536995.1. NCBI lineage: Eukaryota > Metazoa > Mollusca > Bivalvia > Myida > Dreissenidae > Dreissena > Dreissena polymorpha. The sequence goes on from NC_068360.1 coordinate 45,831,922, forward strand.
AAAATGTGCAGCTTAATGAGAAGGCCGCTTTGAAATATTATTTTTTTGACCTTTGACCTTGAAGGATGACCTTGACCTTGAAGGATGACCTTGACCTTGAACGTTCACCACTCAAAATGTGAAGCTCCATGATAATGCCGCGTTGAAATTATTATTTTCTTGACCTTTGACCTTAAAGGATGACCTTGACTTTTAAGAATGACCTTGACCTTCAAACACTCATAATGTGCAGCTTCATGAGAACGACGCTTTGATTTTTTTTTTTACCTTTGACCTTGAAGGATGACCTTGACCTTGAAGGATGACCTTGACCTTGAACTTCCACAACTCAAAATGTGCAGCTTCATGATAATGCCGCTTTGAAATTTATATTTATTTTTTTTTACCTTGAAGGATGACCTTGACCTTGAACTTCCACCACTCAAAATGTTCAGCTTCATGATAACGCCGCTTTGATTTAAAAAAAATTGTTTGACCTTTGACCTTGAAGGAAGACCTTGACCTTGAAGGATGAACTTGACCTTGGACCTACACCACTCAAAATGTGCAGCTTCATGAGATACACATGCATGCCAAATATCAAGTTGCTATCTCCAATATTGAAAAAGTTATGGCCATACATACTGACGGACAGTTCAACTGCTATATGCCAGCCTACCGGGGCATAAAAATTATTTTTTTGGGGTGGGGGTGTGGGGGGGGGGGGGAATAGTGTGAGGGTGTGGTGGTCATTTATTAGACGATCTTTAATTTAAAAAAATGGGGGGGATTGAGGGGATATTCAGGGGGGGGGGGGGATGGATTCAGGGGGGGGGGGGGGGGGCGTGGGGAATGGTTTTGACGGAGTCAATTGTGGTATGTCAGGTAAGAGTTGTTTTGTCATTGTATCAACCGAATCGAATCATAAATAAAGAAGTTATGGCAATTTTAGAAAAATTTAATAAATTGACCTTGAGAGTCAAGGTCATTGAAAAGTCAAGGTAAAATTCAACTTGCCAGGTACAGTACCCTCATGAAAGCATGAAAGTATTAAAAGTTTAAAAGCAATAACCTTGATAATTTAGAAGTACAGTGGATCTAAACACAAAATGTAACCATATATTCAAAGTTACGAAGTCAAAAAAGGGCCATAATTCTGTAAAAATGACAACCAGAGTTATGCAACTTGTCCTTTACTGTCCTCTTATGATAGTTTGCGAGTGTTCTAAGTATGAAAGCAATATCTATGATACTTTAGGGGTAAAGTGGACCAAAACACAAAACTTAACCAAATTTTCAAGTATAAAGGGCCCATAATTCCGTCAAAATGCCAGTAAGAGTTACATAACTTTGCCTGCACAGTCCCCTTACCATAGTTAGTAAGTGTTGCAAGTATGAAAGCAATGGCTTTGATAATTTAGGAAAAAAGTGGACCTAAACACAAAACTTAACCAAATTTTCAATTTTCTAAGTATAAAAAGGGCACATAATTCTGTCAAAATGCCAGCCAGAGTTACATAACTTTGCCTGCACAGTCCCCTTACGATAGTTAGTAAGTGTTGCAAGTATGAAAGCAATGGCTTTGATACTTTAGGAAAAAAGTGGACCTAAACACAAAACTTAACCAAATTTTCAATTTTCTAAGTATAAAACGGGCACATAATTCTGTCAAAATGCCAGTCAGAGTTACATAACTTTGCCTGCACAGTCCCCTTATGATAGTTAGTAAGTGTTGCACGTATGAAATCAATAGCTTTGATACTTAGATATAAAATGGACCTAAACACAAAACTTAACCAAAATTTTCAATTTTCTAAGTATAAAAAGGGCACATAATTCCGTCAAAATGTCAGCCAGAGTTACATAACTTTGCCTGCACAGTCCCCTTACGATAGTTAGTAAGTGTTGCAAGTATGAAAGCAATGGCTTTGATACTTTATAAAAAAAGTGGACCTAAACACAAAACTTAACCAAATTTTAAATTTTCTAAGAACAAAACGGGCACATAATTCTGTCAAATTGCCAGTCAGAGTTACAAAACTTTGCCTGCACAGTCCCCTTATGATAGTTAGTAAGTGTTGCAAGTATGAAATCAATAGCTTTGATACTTAGGAATAAAATGGACCTAAACACAAAACTTAACCAAAATTTTAAATTTTCTAAGTATAAAAAGGGCACATAATTCTGTCAAAATGCAAGCCAGAATTATCAAACTTTGCCTGCCCAGTCCCCTGAAGATATTAAGTAAGTGTACCAAATTTGAATGCAATAGCATTGATACTTTATGAGAAAAGTGTACCAAAGCGCAAAACTTAACCGGACGCCGACGCCAAGGTGATGACGATAGCTCGTATTTTTTTATCAAAAAATAGATGAGCTAAAAAAAACAACTGAAATAAAGAACATTTGATTGGTAAGTATTATATAAAGAAGACTGGTTAAGAAGACAAGAGGGCCTGAAAGGCCCAAAGTTGCTCACCTGAGATAACAAGATATTATTGGGACAAATCTTCTGACCAAGTTCCACGAAGATCGGAAAATAAATGTGGCCTCCAGAGTGTTAACAAGGTTTTACTATAGCAATATAAGAAAAATTGCCCGCCCCCTGGCAGTAGCCATGTTTTTCAACCAACCGGCATCATTTTTAAACTCTTCCAAGATATTATCAGGATGAATCTTCTGACCAAGTTTCATGAAGATCAGACTGTAAATGTTAACAAGATTTTACTATAGCCATATAAGGAAAAATGCCCCGCCCCTTGGAAGCCATTTTTTTCAAGCGAACATAATTATTTTCAAACTCATCCAAGATATCATTGAGACCAATCTTCTGACCAAATGTCATAAAGATTGGACAATAAATGTGGCCTCTAGAGTGTTAACAAGGTTTTACTATAGACATATATAGCCATGTACGGAAAAATGCCCCGCCCCTGGTGGCCATGTTTTTAAAGCAACCAAAACCATTTTCGAACTCATCCAAGATATCATTGGGACAAATTTTCTGACCAAGTTTCATGATGATCGGAAAATGAATGTGACCTCTAGAGTGTTAACAAGGTTTTAGTATAGCCATGTAAGGAAAATAGCCCCACCCCCGTGTTGGCCATGTTTTTCAACCAACCGGCATCATTTTCAAACTCGTCCAAGATATTACTGGGATGAATCTTCTGACTGAGTTTCATGAAGATCTGACTATAAATGAGGCCTCTAGAGTGTATATGGCCATATATAGCCATATAAGGAAAAATGCCCCGCCCCTTGGCGGCCATGTTTTTCAAGCAAACGTAACCATTTTTTAACTCATCCAAGATATCATTATGACAAATCTTCTGACCATATTTCATCAAGATTGTACAATAAATGAGGCCTCTAGAGTGTTAACAAGGTGTTACTCTAGCCATATAAGGAAAAATGCCCCGCCCCCTGGCGGCCATGTTTTTCAACCAACCTGCATCATTTTCGAACTCATCCAAGATATAATTGGGATAAATCTTCTGATTAAGTTTCATGAAGATTGGAAATAAATGTGGCTTCAAGAGTGTTAACAAGATTTTTCTATAGCCATACATGTATATAGCCATTTAAGGAAAAATGCCCCGCCCCTTGGCAGCCATGTTTTTCAAGCAAAGGTTACCATTTTTAAACTCATCCAAGATATCAGTGGGACAAATCTTCTGACAAAGTTTCATGAAGATCGGAAAATAAATGTGGCCTCTAGAGTGTTAACAAGGTTTTACTATAGCCATATAAGGAAAAATGCCCCGTCCCCTGGCGGCCATGTTTTTCAACTAACCGGCATCATTTTTGACCTCATCCAAGATATTATTGGGATGAATCTTCTGACCAAGTTTTATGAAGATCAGACAATAACTGTGGCCTCAAGAGTGTTAACAAGATTTTACTATAGCCATATTTAGCCATATAAGGAAAAATACCCTGCCCCTTGGCAGCCATGTTTTTCAAGCAAACGTACCATTTTCGAACTCATCCAAGATATCATTGAAACCAATCTTTTGACCAAATTTCATGAAGATTTGACAATAAATGTGGACTCTAGAGAGTTAACAAGGCAAATGTTGACGCCGCACAACGAACAACGGACAAAAAGCGATCATAAAAGCTCACCATGAGCACGTTGTGCTCAGGTGAGCTAAAAAAGACAAGAAAACAAAAAAGTGTGCGGATCCTATGCCTAAATTTCCAGAAGCTGATAATGTAACTGTATGACAAATCAGGGCGATATGCTTATGTTAGGCACATACATTTTTTCTAGAGATGAACAAAATGCCAAAATTGCAATTCAAACTAGAGGGAGCTGAGGTGAGGTGTCTGTCTTGGATCCTAAATGTTCAGTAGACATATTATTCTCCATTTAAGATATAATTTTTACATAAAATAGACCCAACCACTAAAAATTATAATATTTTCACGAATTAAAGGGACTTGTTAACAGGTTGGCAAAATGACAATCAAATAAATTTGTCATACAACAAGAGTGCTTTATTTTTACAAAATAAGCATGTTAAAAGGTGAAATATATATTGATCTGCGTATCATGTATTAATTTGATAGCAAAGAAAATAATAGTTGCAACATGAAACATGATGATGCGATGAAACCAGGTCTTCAAAGATTTACATATATTCATCTAATTTAATTAAAACAAGTGTTCTGCGGTCGGAAACATATGCCCCCCAAATGTGACCTTGACCTTAAACCTAGTGACCTGAAAATCAATAGGGGGCATCTGCCAGTCATGATCAATGTACCTATGAAGTTTCATGATCCTAGGCCTAAGCGTTCTTGAGTTATCAACCGGATACCATTTGGTGGACAGACAGACTGACAGACGGACCGACAGACTGACCAACATGTGCAAAACAATATACCCCCTCTTCTTCGATGGAGGGCATAATATGATTTTACAATATCTAGTAAGGTCTTCTGGTAATCTACCTACACACACAATTTCCACATAACACCTCCATCCAAACTAAAGTTCATTTGCAGAAACTTGTTTCTTTTTTTTGGTATTAGCGCCTTGACATTTATCCAACTGGCTTGAAATCTCCAGCTAAATCTACATGACACCAACCATCGCATACACACACACACACACACACACACACAAACTTTCACTGCACTACCTGTATCCAAACTTAGGTTAGTCAGTGGAACCTGTTTTTCTATATTAAGCAACAGTTAACTTGATCTTTAGCTGAATAGTCTCAAATGCAATCCCAAGCTTGGTTTGAAGGTAAGTTACCTACACACACAATGTCAACTCTTTTGAAACCAAAGTTATTGAGCAGGAACTGTCATTCTATTTTTAGTGACCTTGACCTTAACATTCCATAAGCAATGCCAATACAAGTCAATTAAGTACTTACATAACAAGAAATGTGTTCGTCAGAAACACTATGTCTCCTACTGCACCGCTTTGATTTATTTTATTTTTTTATCAATTGGCAGGTTCAGATAATTATTTCCCTTTAAAGCTTATAACTTCCCTAGGATTTTTTTTTTTACCTTTAACCTTGAAGGATGACCTTGACCTTTCACCCAGTCAAAATGTGCAGCTCCATGAGATACACATGCATGCCAAATATGAAGTTGCTATCTTGAATATTGCAAAAGTTATTGCAAACTGTTAAAGTTGGGGCAAACAAACAATCCAACGGACATGGCAAAAACAATATGTTCATCACTATAGTGGTTGTGGACATAACAAATTGAATTCCAATACTTTCACACTAACTTAATTAAACTGATTTTCTATTTTCAGTAACAGTGACCCAATTTGTTATTCCACTTTGCAAATACAATCTGAATACTGTGAAAACATCATTATTTGTCAGGGATTAATTTTTATCTCTTTTGTCAGTTGACCGAGTGACGAATTCAAGATCCTTACGAATAATAATGTCCAATGCTTAAACAAATTTAAGACTGAATTACCTTCGGCATGAGGCATTAAAATTCAATATAATCCATAAATCTGGGTTTGGTACAAAGGGGTGCACAATTCACAGTGTACGAAACTGAAATGTGGCATTGCTGTAAAACATGGATGCAGTTAAGCTGTATAGAATGCGTTGACTTTGTTTAGGTAGAATAGTAATGATTAATGCTAATTGTTAACAACTTTATTTCCCATTGTGTGTTTTGTGTTTTTCAACAGTGTTGACTAATCGGCAACTGGCTTAGTTGATTCAAACACTCGTTAACCGTCATTTGGTCCCGCTAATCCGCTTATCATAACAATTAATTTGTCAATGGCAAACAATAATAAGGGCCCATTACTATCACCTGATAACAAAAGACTTTATATTGGCATGTGACAAACAGGACTCCCAAGTGTCCTCCCTTTTCCCCACCATTATTTGTCGCAACCGAAACCTCGATTTAACTGAACATGTATTACAAACAAATCGGATATTGAAGGACGCATTTTTTTTCAAAATTAGAAATTAGCAAATTTAAGTGCTGACAAAATAGTCATTTTTTTTAATGATGAAATTGCAAGCTTACGAAAACAAAAAGGTTTCACAGAAAAAGCATTCCTACATCTCGACCACCTTTTGGCAGCATATACAAAGGTGTGTCCAAACATACAAACTATTTTAAAAATCTGAATGGTTGACACCCAGTCTTCTCAGATGTTTGCAAGAATCTGTCCACAACTTAATCAGCTAGGTAAGATGTGTTTCAGATACTCCCATTCACATGAATGTTGCAAATTGATGGTGACTGATTACAACTGAACCCAAATTACATGCTGAAATACCCATTATGTTTATGGAGCCACAGCCATAAACATTATAAAATGGTGTTTGACTGGTTTGCAGGTGTTGACATAAGGGTTGTGTGCCAGCCAGCTCAAACCCAGACCCTGCCAAGCCAGGGCCCAATTTAGCTTGAGAAATCAAAGTTAAGCTCATCTAAGTTACAAATCAGGTAACTGTTGAGATAATGTAAAGCTGGCTATTTTTTTTTAAGTTCAGCCCTTGATTTCAAAACATTCGCCATGGATGTTCACATTTAAAATTACCCAGATAGAAGGCATTTTAAATTTAAACCAACATTCAGACAAAGACAGGAAAAGAAGTCTCCTTTATGAAAAGTAGTTGACTTGTCAGTCATCTACCCATCCCATGGTTTGATCTTTTTAATAATTCATTATCTTCTTTTAAAATGATTAATATTTCTGATGTCACAACACATCCTTGCAATTTTAAATACAAAATGCGCTGTTCAGTTCATGTTTAAAACAAGGGACAAAATTGTCACAAAACCAGGTTTTCATTGTGAAAAAAAAATCTGATAAAGGGAGAAAACTCAAACTGAACTTTTAAAATGAACAAAAAAAATTAACCCCCTTTGTAATTTTTTTTTTTTTTAAATCTATTTTTAGTCGTGGCGACCTTGACATTGGAGATATTGACTTGATTCTTTCGTGCGACACACCGTCCCATGATGGTGAACAAATGTGCCAAATGATTTTAAAATCTCACAATGAATGACATAGTTATGGCCAGGACAAACTAATTTATGGCCATTTTTGACCTTTGAACTCAAAGTGTGACCTTGACCTTGGAGATATCGACGTAATTATTTCGCGCGACACACCGTCCAATGATGGTGAACAAATGCGCCAAATGATTTTAAAATCTGACAATGAACGACATAGTTATGGCCCGGACAAGCTTGTTCCGCCCGCCCGCCAGCCAGCCAGCCAGCCCGCCTGCATTCGCCAATCTAATAACCAGTTTTTTCCTTCGGAAAACCTGGTTAAAAAAAAAAATTGTGATTGATCTTGTGTACTTTTAATGGTTGGTAGAACAACACAAATGTATTACCGTAAATGTATAATTGTATAATTATAATAATAATTATAATGTATAATTTTTAGAGCAGAAAATCAAATACTGTTTGCATGTTCATAGGTCAAAGTGTTCTCAAGATATCCTGTAGAAACAAAATTACTGCAACAAGCCCATGTGACCTTGACAATTTACTGCAACAAGCCCATGTGACCTTGACATTTTACTGCAACAAGCCCATGTGACCTTGACATTTTACTGCAACAAACCCATGTGACCTTGACATTTTACTGCAACAAGCCCATGTGACCTTGACATTTTACTGCAACAAGCCCATGTGACCTTGACATTTTACTGCAACAAGCCCATGTGACCTTGAAATTTTACTGTGACAAGCCCATGTGACCTTGACATTTTACTGCGACAAGCCCATGTGACCTTGACATTTTACCAGTTTATTATGTATTATGACGGGTTTGTATCAAGAAGATTATTTGCTTAAATTAAAAGTCCACATTCTAGATATCTGATTCAGAAAGTTTCATCTTAATGTGTTACCATTGGAAACATTATATGAGCCATGTTTTGAGATAACTTGGCTTAATTTCAGTAGTGTAAAGTGTCATCTCTTAATTTCAGTAGTGTAAAGTGTCGTCTCTTAATTTCAGTAGTGTAAAGTGTCGTCTCTTAATTTCAGTAGTGTAAAGTGTCGTCTCTTAATTTCAGTTGTGTAAAGTGTCGTCTCTTAATTTCAGTAGTGTAAAGTGTCGTCTCTTAATTTCAGTAGTGTAAAGTGTTGTCCCAGAGAAGCCTGTGCAGTGTAAAGTGTCGTCCCAGAGAAGCCTGTGCAGTGTAAAGTGTCGTCCCAGAGAAGCCTGTGCAGTGTAAAGTGTCGTCCCAGAGAAGCCTGTGCAGTGTAAAGTGTCGTCCCAGAGAAGCCTGTGCAGTGTAAAGTGTCGTCCCAGAGAAGCCTGTGCAGTGTAAAGTGTCGTCCCAGAGAAGCCTGTGCAGTGTAAAGTGTCATCCCAGAGAAGCCTGCAGTGTAAAGGGTCGTCCCAGAGAAGCCTGTGCAGTGTAAAGGGTCGTCCCAGAGAAGCCTGTGCAGTGTAAAGTGTCATCCCAGAGAAGCCTGTGCAGTGTAAAGTGTCATCCCAGAGAAGCCTGTGCAGTGTAAAGGGTCGTCCCAGAGAAGCCTGTGCAGTGTAAAGTGTCATCCCAGAGAAGCCTGTGCAGTGTAAAGTGTCGTCCCAGAGAAGCCTGTGCAGTGTAAAGTGTCGTCCCAGAGAAGCCTGTGCAGTGTAAAGTGTCATCCCAGAGAAGCCTGTGCAGTGTAAAGTGTCATCCCAGAGAAGCCTGTGCAGTGTAAAGTGTCGTCCCAGAGAAGCCTGTGCAGTGTAAAGTGTCATCCCAGAGAAGCCTGTGCAGTGTAAAGTGTCGTCCCAGAGAAGCCTGTGCAGTGTAAAGTGTCATCCCAGAGAAGCCTGTGCAGTGTAAAGTGTCATCCCAGAGAAGCCTGTGCAGTGTAAAGGGTCGTCCCAGAGAAGCCTGTGCAGTGTAAAGTGTCGTCCCAGAGAAGCCTGTGCAGTGTAAAGTGTCATCCCAGAGAAGCCTGTGCAGTGTAAAGTGTCGTCCCAGAGAAGCCTGTGCAGTGTAAAGTGTCGTCACAGAGAAGCCTGTGCAGTCCAACCAGGCCAGTCAGGGACAAATCTTTTCATTGTTGATGATTTTTTTTTATTAAAAAAAACTTCATAAATAGAAAAACTGCTTAAGGGGAAAGCATCATCCCTGATTAGCCTGTTTGGACTGCACAGGCTAATATGGCATGACACTTTATGCACATGCATTAAGCCCAGTTTTCTGCGAGTGTGGCTCAAATTAGCATCCTCTCATCACTTGTCTATCAGGGTTTTTTCCCCACTTTTTGGGAAGATAGCCCATGGCTTTGGAATTGGGAATTTTATCGGCATTTTCAAGAAATTGGGAAAATAAATTCATTATCAAACTTTTCGCCCCAAAAGTCCACTGATTTGGGAAAATATAATTTGATATAACTCTTTATAATAATTCGAATTAAAAAACAAAATCATTATTATCTGTGCTAGATGTAATTGAAAAATAATTGAGATAAAAGAATCATAAAGACACTTCTTTCTATAAAAAAAAAATATATATATTTTTTGGGAAGTTGGGAATTGTTAAGCAAATTTTGGGAAAAAAGTATACTTTTTGCCATTGGGAATATAGCCGTTATTCAGCTATAAAAACGAGCCAAAAAAAACCTGTGTATATATGTACTTGTATATAAAATGACATAGTTTTTCTTACCATACTCCTCTTTCCAATTAAACTTTGCCTTTGGTTCCTTATCTGAAATAAATCATGACAACAACTTTATATATATAACATAAAGAGTGATTCTAAAAAGCTCTATTTTCTATATTAAGAGAATACAGCAACTGTGTCAACCATCCAGATGTTTTTAATTTGATTGATTGAAACTCGCCAGTATTTAGCTATGAATTTGAGAAGTGAGAAGTCTGTATGAATCATACTAATGCAAAAAAATAAAATAAAATATTTTGGATTGTACAACTAACATTCCTAATAGAATCTAGTTATAAGTTATGGCACTAACATTAACTATTTACCTGATTTGCTTCTGATCTTAAATGACAGCTTGCTCATGCCTGTACTTGGGTTTAGAACTGTATTCCCAACAGATTCTATATTGGATTTCACATTTTCGGAATCAGATCCTTGCTTTTCTGGCATAACAATCTTTTTCGCAGATTTAGCTTGTATATCAGATGACACATGTTTTGCTTGAAGACACTTTTCCAGCTCCAAATTGTGGGCATCTTTTTGGGCCACAACACTGCCTGTCTGTACAGCATCCTTCTTTGATGCGTCATCCTTTACTAAATCTTTGTCTATACTATGTAAACGAATTGTCTTATTGTTTTCTTTTTGTTCAACATGTGCACTTTTAGCTTTAGTAGTTTCCTTTCTTTCTATTACACCAAGTAAACATTTATCTGTTGATTTTTCTTTTGCTTTTTTTACACATTGTAAAATTTCAGCCTTAGTGTTTTCCTGTGTATTTATATTGCCATGTCCTTTCTTTATAGAGTCAAGGGTATACATACCCGCCCAGGGGGAGAAATACTTTTTGTCTAGAAAACAGAGAAAAATCATATGACAAGGGTAAGATGTTTGAAACAAATTAAGGGAGGAAATACTCTAAACCCTATACAAATTCACATCAAACACCAAAACTTGTCACTTTTAAATGATCCAGCCAAGTTTGAAATTTTTTAAATCTAATCAGGCATTGAAATGGAGGCAATCAACTAACAGAAGGAGCATTCACATCCCATCATTTGTAATTTTTATGTGCAACAGACTCAGAAGCCCCCACAATACGTATTTGGCTACAGACAAAGAGCATCTCTCCAACACAAAATGTAATTACAGATTTGTTATAATAAAATAAAAGGCGCTGCGTGCTAGACTATTCTTTGGCTTTGATAGTGGCAGTCACCTAATAAAATGATGACACAGACATATATGAAGTTGAACATGTGTAGTAGTTATAGAGAAAATACAGTGGAAACCCTCTAAATCGGATCCTCTCTATACTGGAATCATCTTTAAACTGGACAAATGGTCCAGTCCCATTTTTTCCATATAAAACCATGAGTAAAATATCTCCTCAAGACTGGAATCCTCTCGAATCCGAATACACTGTAACTCCAATATAACGCGGATGACGGGGTCCAAGCCACGCAACCGCGTTATAAACGGACAGCGTTATAAGTTTTTAGCTAATTTATTGCAGGGGGGATATGAAAACAGTTAAAGTATAGCCTATAATATAGGTCCTGTGTATTGCCATGCTCTGTTGTCATCCGAAAATACTTGCATATAAACCGAATCGAACGATAACGTAATACATACCGCTTTTCTAATGTGCACATGCATCCGATAATCCAATATAATTACAACATCAATTACGAAAAAAATAATCTTTAACATTTATGACGAGAAATATGAGATTCATAAGCACATCCATATGCCGACGCCAATTTTCAGAAAAAGAGTACAGTGCATTATGGGACAGAGCTTTAATTGGGCGAGCGACTTTAAATTTAGATTGAATGCAATACGATACATGTACAAAGAAATGTTTTATTGCGTCATACGCGTCATGTAAAAATCGTGCTTTCCGTGGACTTTCTGATAAATGGCAAAAATTAAAGTGATTCTCTGTTCAGTATACTGCGTTAGCACGTTAATAAATCGTTAGGATTATTTAATTTATTATTCGTACACGTACAGAAACAACAGAAACATTAAACATAAACAAAGATCTTTTTATTTATCAAGCATGTATAGCATATAATAAACGATAACACTGTCAATGTTTATACAATACACGATACATACAAAACATTAACAGGTAATTCATCTATTCGCTATGAAATGTGAAATATTCCGTCATCTTTCTCTGCTTGCACGAGTCTCTGGCTGCGCAGTATACTAGTTGTGCGCAGTTTATTTCACAGCCGCTCCTTTCATATGGACAAACTGCAATCAAATCAAAGTAAAAATGTTTTAATCGTTTTGAATAACTTTAATTTGATAATTATTCCACTTGCACTTACCTTATTGAAAATAGCGCACTTAGCCGCTCTGATAGAGAATACATGTAATAAACACTGACTCGCAAGTTCTCACACCTTTATTGACCTTTATTGACATTACACAAGAAATTAACACCAGTTAGCTTTCTCGTGTCGTTTAACTTCTAATCGATTAAAAACGATTAAAATCGGTTAAAATCGGTTAAACGGACGGATAAAGCAAGAAGGCTGTGATCGCCGCCATCTTTGAATTTTCTGAAAATACATGAAGATGCATAACATTGGTTTGAATCAGAAATGGAAGGTTGAAGAAAAAACGGGATCCAAGGACCCCCCCGCGTTATATTGGACACAGCGTTATAACGGAACGCACTATATTGGAGTTACAGTGTACCATTCTTTGGATCAAAATTGGGTAATTCCGTACGTATCTCTCTACCGGTAAGGACTGGTTTATTGCACCTCAAACATCAATTCAAATACTTGTGAAAAGCAAATTAAAGACACGTGAAATTAATAAAGGTGGTCAAAAATTTTGCCAACTGTAAAAATCGCAAAACAATTTGAAGACACTTGGCCTGTGATGTAAATATTGATCAATAGAAGTAATAATACTGATTATAATTACTGATAACAAACATAGGGTTCTTTAGTGTGTTTTGTTTTTGATGTAGGAAGCTGTGATAAATTTCAATAAGCTTAATGCTATTTAATTTGAATTGTTTATTACAATTGCTAATTTAGTGTCAATAGTCATATAAAATGGTGATTTGCAGAGTCCTTGAAGCAGTTGCATCTAGGTATTCATTTTCCACATAAGGCTTTGTAATTGACCTTTTGAAAATAAAATAGTCAATATCCTCTCTAAACCGGAACCTTCTCTAAACCGGAATTTCCTCTCGGTCCCAGGGTCTCCAGTTGAGAGGGTTTCCACTGTATAAACTTAAAGCTGAAAATTTATAAACTTAAAGCTCATTAAGATTCACTTTGAAGATACCTTCAACCACCTCAGGAAATGTGTACTGGGGCTCGTTTCTATTGTTGTACCCCACAATCCTGACAAGGGTGACCATACGCGGCGCCGAGGCATCAACCCAGCGCGCATACTGCTCCAGCCTCTGGGGTTGGTCCTTGATCACAGATTCGAGGTCCTTGTGGAACTTCATCTAGATTAGAGAAACATGGACACTACAGAACATTGGTTTGATTAACAAGACTATTGTCAAGCAATATACCCTACCGGCCCCACCATTGCCAGAATATTTTTTTATTTTGTGTTATTTGTTGCCATAGCAACCAGAATTGTTGACGTAGGAAGAAAATGAAATGACGTGCATAATCTCCATATTGCCATCTATCCATGCTACAAGTTTCATGAAAAAATATGAAGAACTTTTAAAGTTATCGCAGGATCCAGAAAAGTGTGCCGGATCCACCATTTTCAGCAGTCTTTCTAGTCTATTTATTGCCATAGGATCCATATTTCTTGACGAAGGAGCAAAATGAAATGACATGCATAATCTCCATATTGCCATCTGTCCATGTTTTAAGTTTCATGAAAAAATATGAAGAACTTTTAAAGTTATCGCAGGATCCAGAAAAGTGTGACAGACTGATGAACCGACGGACAAACAGAGCGCAAACCATAAGTCCCCTTCTGTGAAACCGGTACACCTGTAGGGGACAATTAATACATAAAGCAATGGTATTTCATGTAATATGTGTCCTTGATCACCGACTGGCGTTCCTAATAGCTCATCAACTAGATTAGAATGCAATAGAAACTACAGAACCATAATGTGACATTATGGAGGTTGTTTGCAACATGGACTGATTAATGAATATATATATAGAGCGAGGATATTTCATATATTTCACTGACTTTCACCCACCAGGTATTTGATGTAATGTGGATGGCTGGTTAGATGAAGGTGTACGTTGGTCACGGTGAGGCGTTGGTTGCAGACCTTACACTCGAATGTCGGCTTTTCCTCCATGTGGACGTCATTCATGTACTCTATCACCTTGATCAGACCTAGCAAAACAACAGCATGATACGCTTTATCATCATCCCTACCACCACCCGGCCATCATCATCATTCAAGGCTTTTAGAAGGATATCTTATAAAAAAAGTGTTATCTTTACCAGACTCTCATTATAATCCTACTAATCCTCTTCATCCTCCTCCATCTCCTCCTCCTGCACCTCCTCATCATCATAATAGAGTTAGATGACAAATATCATCATCTTCTTTCCCCTCTTTCCATTAACATCATCACCCATTTCAGCTTTAAGTATTTAATCCACAGAGGTATTCAGCTTTACCGAGGAATTCATACCAACAAGATGACCTCTTTAATACTAAACGTTGTATAACCAATATCATCACATATGAACATGAAAGTTTGTTTGTTTGCTTACTGTTGTTTTTGTGTGCAGATTTCATCAATCCTCAGTCATATCAGAGAAGTCATATGACCAACTCAGTATTAACTGTACATACTTATGCCAGTTCAGGAACAGTAAATCTAATAGTCATCCAGCAGCATTGAGACCACAAGTTGGATCCCCACCAAGGGAGCATTCATGGACCCCCCCCCCCCCCTTAAAGACACCAAGTACATATCTACCAAAGAAACCGGACTTGCGAGTTTCTCATTTAGGTTTCGGTTTTTCAATAAAAAGGTTTCAATAAAACTATTTATCCATACCCACAATCGGTTTCAGCATGTGTCTGTCATTCCGTCTTATGATGTCAAACAAGCGTGGCTCAATCACTGTCTGAGCTGGCTCGCTGGTCTTCCCTTCTTTCACTTCCTTTTCTGTCTTCGAGGTAGACACTTTTGGATCATCAGATACGTCAACTGTAGAAGGTGTGTCAAAGAAGTTTATATAATGTATCTAACATTATTAGGATGTTTAGCATAATAGGGGACATAATGTGAATGAAATAAATGAGGAGACAATGGACAAAATTGTCACAAAACCAGGTTTTCATTGTGAAAAAAAAATCTGATAAAGGGAGAAAACTCAAACTGAACTTTTGAAATGAACAAACAAAATTAACCCCCTTTGTAAGTTTGTTTAAAAAAAAATCTATTTTTAGTCGTGGTGACCTTGACATTGGAGATATTGACGTGATTCTTTCGTGCGACACACCGTCCCATGATGGTGAACAAATGTGCCAAATGATTTTAAAATCTCACAATGAATGACATAGTTATGGCCAGGACAAGCTCATTTATGGCCATTTTTGACCTTTGAACTCAAAGTGGGACCTTGACCTTGGAGATAACGACGTAATTATTTCGCGTGACACATCGTCAAATGATGGTGAACAAATGTGCCAAATGATTTTAAAATCTGACAATGAACGGCATAGTTATGGCCCGGACAAGCTTGTTCCGCCCGCCCGCCAGCCAGCCAGCCAGCCAGCCCGCCCGCATTCGCCAATCTAATAACCAGTTTTTTCCTTCGGAAAACCTGGTTAAAAAACATTAATTCATCAGACTTATACAATGCCTGAAATAATCATACAAGAGCACCACATAACTGGTGGCTCGCTCAGCTGCGGGTGCAGTTTTGAATAAATGAAAGCTCGCTCGGCTGCGGGTGCAGTTTTGAATAAATGAAAGCTTGAGAGATTTTTTTTATATTTTTTTTTTAGAGGTCACAGTGACCTTGACCTTTGACCTAGTGACCCAAAAATGGGTGTGGCATGTAGAACTCATCAAGGAGCAGCTACATATGAAGTATCAAAGTTGTTGGTTGAAGCACTTTGATTTTAGAGCCAATGTTCAAAACCTTGACAAAATGTTAAGGTTTTAGCATGACACGGATGGCAGACGACACAACGACGGACACGACACGTCGAGCTGGCTATGACAATAACTCAGGTTTTCTTCAAAAGCAGCCAAGCTAACAATCATACCATGTAAATTCAGAATGAGTGGAAACGGTGCGATAAATACATTTGGTTTTTGTTTTCTTGTGTTTTGTCATTTTAACAGAATACAAATCATGAGTGATCAAATAAGCTCTATTTGTTAAATTCATTCAGAAAAAAAAACATGTGTCACATGAAAGTATATTTGTATCAAATGTTCTTCACTACACAATTAACAATCATAAGCTTAAAGAAACAATTTTTTGACAGTATTAAATAATTCTGTTAAAAGAATTTACCTTTCTTCAATTTGTGTGAACTCTGGACTGGGTTTTGTGTTACTGTTGCCAAATGTGATTCACTTCCCTTTTTTACAACAACAACACTAATTCCCTGGTTGCCATGTTCCTCATAATATTTCTTTAGCTGGAACATGATGATTTCCTTTCTAACGGAGCCCCTGGCCATGGCATATGATGAGTTTTGAAACGTGTTTACTCCACAATACGTTTCCTGGAAACAAATTTATAACTGCATACTATAATGCAGATCATGCCAACACTTACATGCCTGAGATCAAATTTGATCACTTAAACAAAATAATCATTTGGATTTGTTTTTCTTTTAACTCTTTCAGTGCTGGAACCAAATTTTAAAGGCCTTTGCAAACAGTTTGGATCCAGATGAGATGCCACAGAACGTGGCGTCTCATCAGGATCCAAACTGTTTGCTATTCTAATAGTATTCTTTAAAAAAAAAATCGAAGAAAATGCTAATTTTAGAAATTCAGCAGACGACATTTTAGCAGACAACAAATTTCCCAGCATGCAGTTAACCTACCCACATCTATAGAGAATAACAGAACATTTCCCTGTATATATGTCATACATAAGGTGGGGCGTAAAATAAAATATTGGTGAAGCTTGCCATGCCGTTTTTTTATTCGTGCCAAGTCTGATACATTACAAAACGATAGGACAATAAACTTTTTTTCTGTCGATAAAGCCCCCATTTAATTTATTTTTTTATTAGAAATTATAAAATTTAATCGCTATGACTCTGCATTGACTGATATACAAGCTGCTTACTTGATATAAAACATTTATCAGGCACCTTTGTATCAAGCCCATATCAGCACAGAGGTATTATTAAAGACATATCCCAGAGATTAATAAAAAATAAGATGGAAAAAAGTGGCTTATCTGCGAGAAAATACCATACAGTAACTGATAAGCTTATTCACTCATTAATATTAATCACATATTATAAATTTCAATTCAAATTTGGATATGGCAAAAAAATTACTAGTACTTAAGTCATTGAATCAACTACTTGTCAATCAAATTTCGATAAGGCAACCAATAACAAGGTAATAATCACAAGCAGGAAATTGTGAATTTAAACATTTCAAGGAGCATGCAAATGTGCAGGTATACAATATAAAAGGAAGGCTTTTATTCTTCGAAGGCATTGCTTTTAAACCGACATTCCTTGAGTTCCATTATATTTATTTGGAATAGTTACAGGGCTTTTTTGGCTGATTGTATAGCGTTCATATGGTGGTATTCCCCACATAAAAAAAATTCTCACCATGTGCAGAAGTCCCTGTACATGACTCTTGGCCACGTCCCTGTTGCCAAGGACCTGTGAGCACATGCAGCAGAAGTAAACATGTCTTCTGGCACCTTCACCTTCCTGTATCTCCACAATGTGCTCCAGACCTACAGGGTTAAAAAGTAAATATTCAATCTGCTCCAGTCCTATAGAGTTAATCAGGGTTGGTAAATATACAATCTGCTCCAGTCCTAAAGAGTAAATTAGGGGAGATAAATATACAATCTGCTCCAGTCCTATAGAGTAAATCAGGGGAGATAAATATGCAATCTGCTCCAGTCCTATAGTGTAAATCAGAGGAGATAACTATACAATCTGCTCTAGTCATATAGAGAAAATCAGGGGAGGTAAATATATATCTGCTCTTGTCCTATACAGTTAATCAGCTCAGGTAAATATAAAATCAGCTGTATCTGCTGCAATGCTGAGTTTGAAGAGCACATCAAGGGAGGTAAATATACAATCTGCTGCATTAATGGAGTGCAGGTTTTGAAGAGTATATCAGAGGAAGTAAATTAACAACCGCTGACTCTGTTACAATCCCCTTTTTGAAGAGTACATCAGGGTAGGTAAATATAGTCTGCTGAATGCCTGTGTTTGAAAAGGACATAGACTAAATCATGGACTGACTGGTGAAGGGTTAAACGCTCACCTGACAGAGGTGTGTCCATGAGTTTGTGCTCCTGCAAGTACTTGTAGAGGTGGACAGTCTCCAGCTGGGATGAGAACTCCACCTTCTGAGCTGCAGCCAGTATACCGGAGGTCTCTAGAAACTCCTTGCTGAGCTGGGATGTGAATCAGAGTGGTGAGACATGGAAGAAGAAATGAGCCGCATTCTTGGAAAACGGGGCTTAATTCATGTGCATGTCATTCCAGATTAGCTTTTGTAGTACCCACAACTAATCAGGGACAACTCTTCCCGCCAAAGTTGGATTTTTGAAAAGAAGAGACTCCCTTTAAACAAAAAATATCATTAAAGTGGAAAGAGTTGTCCCTTATCTGGTATGACACTGTATGCACGTGCATTATGCCCCATTTTCCCAGAACATGTCTCCTATGTTATAACAGAGGCTATGCAATGAGTTGTATTTGACAGTAATGAAATAAGAAATATTGTGCAAATCCAGTAGAACAAATGTATTGCCTAACCATACAGGAGATAAAGTTAGATGTCAGTTTCACTACAATAAACTGACAAAAGAAGTAGAATAAACTGAACCAAATGCAAGATTTTATAGTCACGTTTGCACAAATGAAATATGTGTGGATATCTATCAAGAAACGTGTATACCACATACACAGATCTCAAAACAAACGCATACAGAGTATGAAATAAATGAGGTGTTCTAGTGGCATGTTTCACATGAGTTTATTGTGTGACGTTGTATGTGATGTCACACATTCAACAAGTGAGACAAAACACACCGAAGCACAACATTAATGGTATGTTCCATTTATTATATACCTCCCCACTATAAAAATAAAACAAAAATTCTATTTCTAATAAATAACACATTAATAAAGCTCATTTTGACAGCCGTTTATATAAAAAAGTAAAGGCAAATAAAATAAAATTCTTTACTACCCAACCATTGCCACCATGGTGACAGGCTTTACACCCAATGTACACTAATATTTGAGTCTCTCTCTGTACACAACCATTGCCATCATGGTGACAGTCTTTACACCCAATGTACACTAATATTTGAGTCTCTCTCTGTACCCAACCATTGCCACCATGGTGACAGTCTTTACACCCAATGTACACTAATATTTGAGTCTCTCTCTGTACCCAACCATTGCCACCATGGTGACAGTCTTTACACCCAATGTACACTAATATTTGAGTCTCTCTCTGTACCCAACCATTGCCACCATGGTGACAGTCTTTACACCCAATGTACACTAATATTTGAGTCTCTCTCTGTACCCAACCATTGCCACCATGGTGACAGTCTTTACACCCAATGTACACTAATATTTGAGTCTCTATCTGGAAAAACAGGGCTTAATGCATTTGGGTAAAAACTAGGGATGCAAGAGCTTAACCGGTTAACCTACCGAAACAAATTTTCTTAAGTAAAATTCATTTTAATTATTAAATACTTACCTGTTATCTCTAGCTTACCCCTTTCCAAGGGAGTTATTTCATCCGGAAAATATTCAAGCGCTGGGAATCGTCCACCTCTATAAGAATCCAAATCAGGTTAAACATAGTACAATGCAACCTAACAGGAAATCAAGAACCACAACTCATCTTTCCTTTACGCAAACATAAAAAGGCGATGAGCAGGGTGGGAGGTTGGACTTACCGATAACAGGTAAGTATTTAATAATTAAAATGAATTTTACTTAAGAAAATTTGTTTTAATATCATAAATACGTTACCTGTTATCTCTAGCTGATTTTGCAGCTGTGGCGGGAAGGTTCGCATATTTTTTCCCATCACAGCAAAACCCATATAGAGGGTTTACAGCCAGAGATAGTAGAATCAAGTCCTCTTATAATCTTTGTTAGTACAGTATAGTACTTAATTCTCGGATGGCACCAGTGTACTTACGCCATAGAAAAAACTACAGTTTGAGCCACTACAAGAGGACCCAACTTATACAAATTGTCTTGTTGGCACTCAAGAGAACGAAGATAAAAAGAGGAGAAGGTGGTCGGATTCCTCCAGAAAGCAGCTTGAAGCACTTCAGATAGTGGGGTCTGATTAATATAAGCCCACGAAGCCGAAAGAGCTCTTAATTCATGCGGTCTTATCTTAAACAGGGATAAATCCCTCGATGAAAGAGAAGAATAAGCTTTCCTTATAGTCGAGGCTATCCAATGAGAAATAGAAGCCGCAGACACATCGCCCCCCCCCTTTTAATGGAATGAAAAGTCTCTTGCGAGAACCTCGAATAGACTTTACCTTTTTAAGGTAGAACTTCAAAGCCCTGACCGGGCAAAGGAGTCTATCATCATCTTCATGTCCACAAGTTCTAGATAGACTTGGAACTTTGAAGGGTTTGGAAGCCATAGAGGAAAGTTGATTTTTAGCAAGGAATCCTGACTGACACAACAATGTCACAGAACCATCAGAAGAGTCAAAACGAAGATGACTATCCTCGATAGAAAGAGCATGAATTTCACTTCTCCGTTTGGCTGAAGCCATAGTAAGAAGGAAAACGGTCTTCCATGTTAGGAATTGTAATGAAGCCTGATCAAGAGGTTCATAGGGAGCCTTAATAAGGGAACCAAGCACACAAGCTAAATCCCATTTGGGAGCAAGTGTACGAGATACAGGACGACTAAGTTCCATAGCTCGAACAAGTTCTGAAATAGCTGGATCAGCACAGACTTGTGAAGACTTAGTGAAAGCCAATGTATGCGAAATCATAGATCTGTATCCTTTGATGGAACTAAGAGAAAGTTTCTTATCATCAAAAAGATAAATGAGAAAATCCGCTATTCATCTAGCAGAGGGATTGAGGGGATTAATTTTCCCTCGAAAACACCAATTGGAGAAGAGTTTCCAACGAGCATCATAGACTGCTCTGGTGGATTTTCTCCTTGCCGAAGCAACGAGGGTTGAAGCCCTGACAGAAAAACATTTCTTCTGCAAAGATTGCCTGATAACGGCCAGACGTGTAAGTGGAACATTTTTGGGTCCGCATGTAGTCTGCCGCTTTGAGACAGAAGATCTGACCTGTGAGGAAGATTCCTGGGATAATCGTACAGGAGACTGAGAAGATCGTTGAACCAAGATCTTCTGGGCCACCAAGGGGCAATCAGGAGTATCCTGCAAGAGCTCACC
Source organism: Dreissena polymorpha (assembly GCF_020536995.1). Taxonomy (NCBI): domain Eukaryota; kingdom Metazoa; phylum Mollusca; class Bivalvia; order Myida; family Dreissenidae; genus Dreissena; species Dreissena polymorpha. The sequence goes on from NC_068360.1 coordinate 45,853,670, forward strand.
CTGATTTTCCCCAATATTTGGGGAATTAGAATGGGTGGGGGATAGGCGTAAGCGTCCAGTTGGTCCCATGCGAACGAAAGCGCGTCGATTGCCCACGCTGCTGGATCGTAAACTGGACTCACATACAGAGGAAGTCTGTGATTGTGTCTGGTTGCAAATAGATCGACCAGGGGATAACCGAACTTGAAAAAGATCTAGTTGGTCACTTCTTGATGAAGTGTCCACTCCGATGGAAGTAACTGGTGTTTGCGAGACAAACCATCCGCCAGGGCGTTGAGGCGACCTGGTATATATTTTGCCAGCAGATGAATGTTGAGTGTTTTGCAAAGAACAAGTAATTTTCTGGTTTCCAGATACAGGGATTGAGAATGTGTTCCCCCCTGTGCCTGGATGTAAGCCACCACAGATGTGTTGTCTGTTGACACCATCACACAAGAGTCTCGAAGATGTGATTGGAAATGAGATACAGCTAGAAATACTGCTCGCATTTCTAGATTGTTGATATGAAGGTGAGATTCCTGATGAGACCACAACCCTGAAATTATCAGACTGAGAGGTTCCAGGTGAGCACCCCACCCTTCCTTGCTCGCATCCGTTATTAGATATAATGACGGTTGCGGGGGAAGAAGGGGTACTCCTGCCAACAGAGTCTCCTCGTCTAGCCACCACTGAAGATGAGACCTTAAGGAGGGAAGGATTGGAATCCGTGTTAATAGATTGCCTGGAGACCATTTCCAACAAGCTGAGAGATAGTGCTGAAGAGGACGTAGGAAGAGACGTCCCAACTGCACAAAGTCTGCTACTGAGCTCAGGATACCGTTGAGAGAGAGGAATTCTTGAGCTGTTATATGAGATTGGGACAAAACCCAGTTGACCTTCATCAGAAGGTCTGATATACGTTGAATAGACACTCTGACCCGATTGATGTGGGTCAAGAAATTCATTCCCACAAACGTAAAGTCCTGTGAAGGAATGAGGTCTGATTTGTCTGCATTGAGAAGGAGCCCTAACGAGAGGAGCTCCTTCCAAGAGAATTCTAGGTTGTACAGAAGCAATTGACGATCGAGCTGGTGTAAGAGCCAGTCGTTGAAATACTGAAGAAGAATAATCCCGTGAACTCTGAGGTGTGATCTAACTGCCGACATTAGTTTGGTAAAAACTCGTGGGGCTGTCGCCAACCCGAAAGGCATAGACCGGAACTGGTAGACTTGGCCTTGAAAGGCGAATCGCAAGTACTTTCGGTAGTTGGGATGTATAGGAACATGGAAGTAAGCATCTTCCAGATCCAAAGACACCCCCCCAGTGCAGGGGTTTGATGGATTCCCGTATGAAAGAAGGAGTCTCCATTTTGAAAGTTGGTTTGAGGAGATACATGTTGAACACTTTTAAATCTATTACTGGTCTCCAGGAACCATTTTTCTTTTGAACAAGAAAAAGACGACTGTAAAATCCTGGAGAATAAGGATCTTGAACCCTTTCTACCGCCTGTTTTTCCAAGAGCCCGAGAATGGACTCTGGAATATGTGGATGCCGAGATACCAGCTCTATAGGGACGCGAGAAAGTGGAGGCCTTTTTTCGAATTGAAAAGTCAGGCCTTTTGTCACAAGAGAATGAACCCATGCGTCTGAAGTAATTTGAAGCCATCGATTTGAAAAGTGGAAAAGTCTGGCCCCGACTGGTATTTCCGGCATCGGAGGTTGTGGCGGTAGAAAGGGAAGGGACCTAGGGCTGATAAGCAGGAGGTGCGCCCCTGCCGGTAGAAGGTTTGAAATTCCTCTGTCCCGGCTTGGGTTTGCCCTTTTTCCCAGAATCTTTATTAGAAGACTTGTGTGACAAAGAAGGTCTGTTATAGGAAGACTGCCTATTAGGACCTGACCGTGGATTAAAAGAAGGCTTTTTAGAGAAAAGGTTATTTCTCTTAGCCGTCTTGAATGCTGGAACTGCTGGTGGCCTAGAAGCAGGATGCTTAAAGACCCCTTGGCGTTGTCCAGAGTTGTTTCTAGCTAAAGAAGCATGAAGTTGGTCATCCTTGTCAGCTGTGATTGCTTCTTGTATCCTTCCACCAAAAAGAAACCCTGATGTGAGAGGAGCTGTTCTGAACGAGTTCATACCAGGTTCCAACAGAAAATCTTTAGGTAAAGAAGTAAGGATAAGATCTCTACGAATCCTTAGCATTTCGGACATTGAAGAAGCAGAAGTATGAGATAAGGCCAGTGTGGTCCGTGAGAGATGAATTAACAAATCACGGAGTTCCTCCGGAACAGATTCCGACCAATCACACACCATTTGTAAAATTGTCGCTAGCATGAAGTCAATTTGGTTAGTCAAACCTAATGATCTACGTTCCCTCATTTCCCAAGTTTCCAACATTGAAAACGGAACAGAAACTGAATTGGAACCACTTGGCATTACAAGAGATAGCTTGCTTATGTCCGGATCTGGAACCGGAAGTTTTGAAAAATCCAACCCAGATGTTGCATGTGGTACAGGATGTTTGTAACTTTTACTACCTTCCTGGTGTTTTGGATCAGCTAGTTCCTTAGGAATTTTCCATGTTTCTCCTCGTTTTGGAATAGTCTTATTAGCTGATTCCAATGATTGAAGAACAGATAGAACAGTAGAACCAATGGGAAGTCGTGGGTCAGGACGAGCCGTCGACTTAATAACCCTGTTGGGATCAAATGTACGAAAAAGTTGTTCTGTCACAGAAATCGTCGCATTTGAAGACAGTTCAGCAGGTCTTGGACAGTAATCTTCACCAAGAGTACGAAACATCAGTTCATAGATCTGACCAATCGGAGCTAAATATTGATCCATCTCAACATTAGATTCTGCATCTGAATCAGCCTCACTCTCTACAACACCAGCGGTTTGTATAGAATCAGCAGGAACAGAAGTGAGAATATCTTGTACCGGATTGTAATTGTCTGGTAACAGCGAATGATCATCCCCGACGTCAGTAAACTGATAATGTAAACCGGAAGAAGGTAAATTATCAGCATTGAGCGGTACAAAATGTCCCGCCGAATTCTGTATCCATAGTGTATCAGGATTCGACAGGGTAGCTGTAGGGGGTACACGACTAGATACTGTAGATGATACCCGTGGTGTTGACACTGACGCCGTAGTAGTGAGATGAGCTCCTGAAGATGCAATACGTGTGGCAGTCAATGTTGGAACCGACACATTTGGCATGGAAACATGCGATTCCATAATGGAACACGATGGTGAACGACTATACGTATGGTAAGTCCGATGCTGTCTACGTGAACGTTGCCGACGTCCTCGTTTCCTGCAATGTCGAGATCTGGATCGGCTGCGCTGTCGAGATGTGGATCGGCTGCGATGAGATCGAGGTTTTTTTGAATACCGTCTCCATGAGTGACGACGTGATCGCTTATGAGCGCCGCGACGATGAAAACTGCTCGACGAAGAAGAGCGTGTCCGATGTCCACTCCTTGATGAAGACTATGTATTCGACGACGAATCGGATGTAGAAGAATACGCCGATGATGAAGACCGAGTTCTTCTTGACAGGCGATTGGTGTTATCGGTGGCAGGCCCAACTGATGACTGTTGACCGGACCGGACCGGTGACCGGACTGGACCGGTGATCAATGACCGGACCTGACCGGTGACCGGACCGGACCGGTGACATGACCGGACCGGTGACATGACCGGACCGGTGACATGACCGGTGACCGGACCGGACAATGACCGGCCGGTCATATTACGACCGGTTACGTCACCGGACAAAGACCGTAGAATGGCGGCTGCCATGTGGTCTGACATTGATCCAGTCGTTCCATGATCAATGTCGCCGGTATGCATGGTGTGAATCATAAGATCTGATGACGATCGACTGACAACAACACCATCTTGCCCGGTACCCAGTGACTGACAAAACCGCTGGTCATCCTTGACCAGTGGAGTCACCGGGTAATCAACGTCGGATGGAGGTTCGTTGCGTTTGCGGCTGATCGACGTCCTCCGGCGACCTGCTTTTGTCCATACGTCGTAAGCCCACAAATCGCAAACCGCACATTTGTTATTAAATGTGCAACCGGTACATGCCAAGCAAGTATCGTGGGAATCCCACCTTGCTTTGATATGACCACAAGAACCTCTATCCTGTAAGTTCATTCTGAAATAAAAGAAACAGAAAGAACCTACAAAAAAACAAATTAATGATTATAAATTCAAATAAAAAGTTAAACCACAAAATGTAAACACAAAGAACGCTGTCCAATTGACCTCAATTACTTATTGGGGAATAGGCACGAATTCCTCGTGGTTCACGTGCTCATGACGTCATGTACATGAGCGACGATGCAAACAAAGAAACCCAGCAAAAGCAGAAATATGACAATTACTGCAACAAAAAGTATAGAAATATAAACCGAATGATACAAATAAAAGATAAATAAACTTTATCCTTTTAAACTCCGCCAAAAACACAGTGAAAAGAACACATAAGTCCTGAGCCTAAATAGGCGTGCACATGGTTTTATCCGGAAAGGAAAGATGAGTTGTGGTTCTTGATTTCCTGTTAGGTTGCATTGTACTATGTTTAACCTGATTTGGATTCTTATAGAGGTGGACGATTCCCAGCGCTTGAATATTTTCCGGATGAAATAACTCCCTTGGAAAGGGGTAAGCTAGAGATAACATGTAACGTATTTATGATATTAAAACGACCAGTTAACCGGTTACATTTTCGGAAAAAAGGTTAACCTGGAAAAAAATATTTGATTATTTTTTTTCATGGAATAATTTGTACGATTTTACTTTTTTCCCGTGACATACTGCCAACTTGCGCTAGCGACTAGTTACAACATGCCGCACGATCGACGGTAATAAATAACGTGTCAACAATCAAAGTAATAAAACAATTAAATAATACTTTTGTGATAAAAAATAGGCAGTACATTTTGATAACTGACACAATTGTGGTTTTTTTTTACTCGCTAAAATTTAACTAGCGAACTGCGGTGAGCAGGAGCTATTAGCGAAGACGTAATTGACACGTTTATTGAACTCGCGATTAAAAAACAGTTGAGACATTAGACGGCTTATTTTGATGTTTTGTTTACCAATACCCAACACGGATTGCTTGCAAAAATACCGTGTTTATAAGTAACATTTTTATCAAGAATTGCATCCGTAGTTGAAATCTTGACGAGTTAACGTCCTTTTGTTTATCAAAAATTAATATAATTATGATAATATTACGTCTAATGATTCCACCATTACCGTCCAGTGAAAGTGTTATTAAAGAAAGCAAATTATTAACTTATTAAATAATTAAACATCAATTAAACATAGATACAAAATAAAACCATTGAATTTAGTATTTGTGTAATTGCTTTAAATTTTCGTGCTATGGTACGTTAACAAACATACGTAACTATCAGTATTTGAGATCATTATACTTAGTTACTTCGCTATTAAATAAATGTACTGATTATATTAAACATTCAACTTACATATCATGCAAAATTAATTTAATTTGCATTTGTGTTCTTTATTTTACCCACATGTTTTAATTGTATAATGAAAATCAAACGATACTACTTCGGCTACAAACGCTAACATGCAAACAACAAAATATGTAAGTATCGGGTAAGAAGAAATGCGAATTCGTTGGACACACATGACCCACTTTACGTCGAATAGAAAGGGAAAAAACGTTTCTATATTAAGCCAATTTGAGTTTCGAAAATTAAATCAGAATGAACACACCATTTTTTTTAGCGATACGACGCTAACGTAAAATAAGCGGCCCAACCAAAAATAAGTTATTAAGACGTGAAAATGAACATTGTGTAGTTTTAATTTTTTTACCCATGTGCATGTACGCAGGAAAACTAAATAAAATATATAGCATACATTTACAAAATTATTAAAATAAATTGTACAATACATTTTATTACGAAACTGGCATGTTATCAACGCAAGCGATTTCAAATTTGAAATAACTTTTGTTTCTACAGAGCTGTTCGAGCGGTATAAATTTTTTTACGCACTCTAAATCATTTTCACTACTTAAGGCGTTTCGGTTAACCGGTTAATAACCGGTTACAGAAAAAGGTTAACCGGTTAATGATTTTTGTAACCTCTTGCATCCCTAGTAAAAACTTGTCCCAGATCAGCCTGCACAGTCCACACAGGGTAATTGGGGAATAAACTTTCAGCTTTTATGCCATTTTCATAACAAGTAAGTTTCTTTTAAGCAATTATCCAGTTTAGGTGGAAAGTTTCCTCTCTGATTAGCCTGAACAGAATTCACAGGCTTATCTGGCACAACACTTTACTCACATGTATTAAAGCTTGTTATCCCAAACCGAGGCACATTTGATACCTTCATTTGAAAGATGTCTTTGTCCACTTCCACCACAGGAAAAGGGCTCACATCAGGGGACATGTCTGGGACCTCTGTCGTGTCTTCCAGTGTCAAGGGAGGGGCCAGGTCAGGGTCACACTTTGAGGCCTTGTAATTGATCTACAAAATACCAGTGTGTACTTTAAGCCCCCGTTCACACAGATATACATGGACAGAATCGTGAGAAAATGTGTTTTTATTGAGGATATCACTGAAAATCCGGTTGAAATTGATTGAAAACAAACAATAGAGCAATTTTTATTTTGGGGTCGAGTACGGTAGAGTACGAAAATGACCTTATTAATATTCATGATTTAAAACTTCAAACAAAATTGCAGATACGTGCGAATTTAGCGGAGGAAGGTAAGAACAAATGCAAATACATCTGTTACAGACGGAAACTGAGTTGCAAGGCTACGTTTTTGCTATATCTATGTATTTATCTTCCATATGCTAATACTGTCTAGTGAAAGCTAAATATAGATATAATTTGCATAACTCGCGGCGCTGCAATGATTTTCGCCTATTGCATGTATTTATGAATGATCATTTATATATTATTTTATCTATTCAAAACCGATTTTGACCAGGTTTTCGATGTCAACCTCAATACAAAATATATTTCAATGAAATCATGTAAAGTTTATTTCTCGCTTTAGGATTTATATGCAAAACAAAAATCTATTTTTGCGAATGAGGACTTTAAAGAGTTTGTGAAAAACATTACTAACCCCCCTACAACCCTTTGTAAGCTACGTTCATGGGTGAATAATCAGATATGTAAGGATTACTGGACAGGAAAAGGGGTTAATAAAATGTTTTATGTTTCTATTTAATTGTGTAAGAAATGTGAAAGTTCTAATTAATACCAGCTGCAAAATGGAATGTCATACAGCACCACAAGACCATTCTTTTAACAATGAACATTTTGTTAAACATGATATTCTCACTTTTTTTTTTTGGAGGGGGGGGGGTGTGAAATAAAATTAAAAAAATTATTCAATGAAATCAAGATGCTTCTGTGGTTGTCTTACATGCCAAGCAATAGGCCACTTATAGTTTTCCAAATTTTAAAATGTCATAAAGGAGATCATATTTTTGCAAAAGTTTGTGATAATATGAAATGAGAACAAAAGACTCCAACAAGGCACCAAGGTTCAGATCATTCTGTAAAACCCATATTCACTGATGAAACAGACACCTGTAACATGCTTTTTAAATTTTTAGACTTTGCAAAAAAACATTTTTTCTGACCCCATCACTCCCTTTCCATGGGCCCAAATAGCAACACCCAGCAGTATATTCTAGCAACACCCAGCAGTATATTCTAGCAACACCCAGCAGTATATTCTAGCAACACCAAGCAGTATATTCTAGCAACACCCAGCAGTATATTCTAGCAACACCCAGCAGTATATTCTAGCAACACCCAGCAGTATATTCTAGCAACACCCAGCAGTATATTCTAGCGCTCAAATAGCAACACCCAGCAGTATATATTCTAGCGCTCAAATAGCAACACCCAGCAGTATATTCTAGCAACACCCAGCAGTATATTCTAGCGCTCAAATAGCAAACACCCAGCAGTATATTCTAGCCAAATAGCAACACCCAGCAGTATATTCTAGCGCTCAAATAGCAACACCCAGCAGTATATTCTAGCGCTCAAATAGCAACACCCAGCAGTATATTCTAGCAACACCCAGCAGTATATTCTAGCGCTAAAATAGCAACACCCAGCAGTATATTCTAGCCCAAATAGCAACACCCAGCAGTATATTCTAGCGCTCAAATAGCAACACCCAGCAGTATATTCTAGCAACACCCAGCAGTATATTCCAGCCAAATAGCAACACCCAGCAGTATATTCTAGCGCTCAAATAGCAACCCCCAGCAGTATATTCTCAGCGCTTTTAAATGCCAACACCCAGCAGTATATTCTAGCAACACCCAGCAGTATATTCTAGCGCTCAAATAGCAACACCCAGCAGTATATTCTAGCGCTCAAATAGCAACACCCAGCAGTATATTCTAGCGCTCAAATAGCAACACCCAGCAATATATTCTAGCAACACCCAGCAGTATATTCTAGCGCTCAAATAGCAACACCCAGCAGTATATTCTAGCCAAATAGCAACACCCAGCAGTATATTCTAGCGCTCAAATAGCAACACCCAGCAGTATATTCTAGCAACACCCAGCAGTATATTCTAGCGCTCAAATAGCAACACCCAGCAGTATATTCTAGCGCTCAAATAGCAACACCCAGCAGTATATTCTAGCGCTCAAATAGCAACACCCAGCAGTATATTCTAGCAACACCCAGCAGTATATTCTAGCGCTCAAATAGCAACACCCAGCAGTATATTCTAGCGCTCAAATAGCAACACCCAGCAGTATATTCTAGCAACACCCAGCAGTATATTCTAGCGCCCTTTCCATGGGCCCAAATAGCAACACCCAGCAGTATATTGTAGCGCTCAAAAATAGTCAACATAGGCCCCTGTCAGACACCTTTAAATATATATACACTTCAACACCATTATTTCGAACACCTATAATCCGAAGTCACTGTTATTTCGAAGAATTTTTCCGGGTCCCGATTTTGGTTCTTCTTTGTTTAATGTAAAATTTAATTGTTAACCCGAACTTTGTTAAACCGAAAAAAATCATTAATTCGAAGTGATTCTGTTGGTCCCAACACTATAATTCGCACCTAATCATCAATCTTTAATCCGAGGTCAAAGCTGCAAAACGCTGAGCATAATTTCACACCTTTATTGTCTGGGCGCGTCAAAAGCTGATAATAACACCTTTGTCGTCTGCGCATAGCGTGGTAATTTTATAATGTCGTCAAAAGCCGATAATTACTATTTATGTAGTTTTGCATTCTTTATTAACAAATAAACGTGTCCACATTAGGTCTGAGTAAATGTGGTCAAATGAAATTCATCTTAAATAAACTCTACCTTCTGGAAGCAAAACACGGGCAGAAGTGAGTTCTTCAATGTCCTTGACATATTGGAGAAATATGTTACACGCGTCCGTTTTAGTGCTGCTAAGGCAAGTGTTCAGAGAGACATCGCGTCTTATTTACAAAAAAAGTTAATTCATTTCTGAAATGTATTCATCTGTATTTACATGTATGACAATTTGTGCTATTCGTATATTTTATATGGTCTGATAATTTGTGCATACTGTAAACGTATAGAAATTCGTCGGTATGAAATTTCGTGGTTTAATAAAAAACAACTAATTCGTTGACACGTAATTTCGTGGATTTCAAATAAAAACAACTAATTTGTTGATACGTAATTTTGTGGATTTCAAATTTTCGGGGAAGAGTGACCGGTCATAATAATAAAACTTTTATTAAAACAAGCAGAGTAATAACGAAGCATAATATGCTAATCTGTGTTGACAGCAATACTTGAGGTTAATGTGCACTGAAGCATGAAAGTGTTGCCGATAATTGTCGATAAGAGCGATATAAAGCAGCGCACTTGTGGGTCCCTGCTCGCTAATTGCCATCCAATGTTGTTTTGACAATATTTGCAATTCTAAGCGCAATCGGTCCCATAATAGTTACAATTGAGTAATACTAGTACATGGTTCATCTCCGGTTACATGATTTCTTGAAGACATACATTTTGGTATTTGTTTGCACAAGCCTTATTTGTTCACTATGTCGAATCATTTATACTGTCTTTTTATGATACTACCTGTCCAAAAGCTTTTATATGGAAATGGCGTGCTATGTCACTTATCACAAGTCTGCATTGATATGTACATGTACGTGAATATCGTTTGCACGTTTTTCTAAAGTATACCTAGCCGTCTCCATTTGCAAACGCATGCCATTCACGTACACTTGTTGTTATCTCCTGTTTAGGAGTATGCGAGGACAACATCAGCAATTGTGCTGCTGACAAAGAAACAGTTTGCAACACCCCGATTGAGAACGTTCTGTGGCAAAGACTTGCTGGCTATGTTCAGGTAAGATGTGTTCGGTTCGTTTTAAAAAGGTTTTTTTGTGTAAAAGGGCCACACATGGGATCAATTTTAAAATTATCTGAATTTGACCAAACACATGGCAAAGAATAACGGATACTACTCTGCATACTGTAAACGTATAGAATTCGTCGATATGAAATTTCGTGGTTAAATAAAAAACAAGAGGGCATAAAAATATGTGTCGGAGATAAACATGAACAGTTGTGGTTAAAATCTCATAGAAACAAGGGCTGTTTGTAAAACATGCATGCCCCCCTATATGGGCTATAAGTTGTAGTAGCAGCCATTGTG